>NC_040893.2:10568259-10655759 GCF_900634795.4 Betta splendens
TTTCACCCCCCCCCCCCCCCCTCCCGGGACTCAGAGTAATTCCATTATCAGCTATAAGCCTCAGTGGGGGTAAACACTGAGGGAGATGCAGCTTTGACGGCTTGGCTTGTGGCAATTAAACAAAGCCGAGGCCCCTGCACCCAGGAAGCGATAAGACAGGGATTTAGTCTCCGATTATGACAGGAGCTAAATGTCTCCAATTCAGAGAAGCAGCATACTACGTACTTAGCATGCATCATTCAGCAGAGGCTGAGTCATGGTGTCCTCTGAGTCTACGCGCTTAGTGCCTTCGGAGATCATTTCCACAGTGTTTCCAGGTTTTTACTTGTTGTTACACACACAGACCAACGTGAAAGTCGGGTATAAAGATGAGACTATGTGTAATAAAGTATTTAATGACGTGTGCAACATACTGAGACACTGTTGAGGAAGTGGTTCTGAAATCAGACTAGAAGCGAGGTGGAGACTGGAGCGAGCTCCGAGCAAAGAAACCTGTTCACTTTTGTGTGTATTCATGATGGTAAATTGGTTTAACTACGTTGCCTCCTTACGCAGAGCAAGGACCAAACACGTGGGTTCCTTTGACAGCGGTGTCAATGTCAGCGACTTTTAAACAAATTAGTGTTTCTGTGTGCAACAGTAAAAGCGCCAGAATCAATAGAAAGTCGTTTCAAGCGTGGACTGACTACGGTTCCCATGCCAACTGAGTTTTTTTTAAAAACTTGACTGAAACTAGTGGCCTAGAAGCAGTTTCTGACACTGTTTGCGATTTTTTTTAAGTTTTCATTTACCTTCTGGGTCTCCATGAAAATATCGATAGCCATAATCCCAAACCACTGTATATTTAAATGAGCCGACATCTGTAACCACACACACACACACACACACACACACACACACACACACACACACACACACACACACACACACACACACACACACACACACACACACACACACACACACAGCACAAACCTCTGAATATGTTTCATTTTCGCTCATTCACTTTGTTTCTTCCTCTCCTTCCATGCTCTTGTGCTCTCATTCCATCTCCCACCTTTCCTGTTCTAATGTACGTCTTGATGGGCTTGTTTCTCTGCAACCCCTCTCCAACTCCATCACCACCACCACCACCACCGACTGAAAACACGCCGCAAGGCTAGAAGGTGCCAGACAGTGGCGTCATTGTAATAAAATGTGTGCAAAGCTTGCTTCATAAAACTTCAATGAGAGGAGGGGGCCAGCGGCACGGTGCATCATTACCACAGTAAAGGCACTGGATGTAATAGGTCTCCTGGGACTTTCTCTGCTGCCATGTCTTGTTGCTTCACCATCTTCCTATGCTGGATGCCTGTGCAATCGTTTTCAGGTTTTAATTCCCCCGTATCTGTCAATCAAACCTTCCTCTTTTTGCAGACTTTCACATAAATTTATTTTGTGTATAATTATCATAATCCTACACAATATATCGTCCAACCTCCTTGCATCTGCAAATAATCCTGCTTCCGTCTGATTTCATTCAAAGTGCCCTCATTTAGGCCTCATACACGCACATGCTTCCATTATTTATTACCATTTACTGTATATGCCACAGAAGTAAACATGTTTCTTTACCTCGGCACCCGTGTGTCTGCAGTCTTTCATATTTATCCCATCCTTCCCTCTTTCTACTTGTTTGCATTTTATGTGACAGCAAAAAACGATGCTTATAGATGAAACCGCTTCTCATTTCATATGCATTTTGATCACTTGAGTTCCCCCAACTTCTAGACTCTCTGTCCTAACGCTGCATCTGCCTTTGAGCCATTAGCCTGAATAACAACCCTACAGCTGCAGAGAGATTTTCCAGACAGCCTGTGAAACTCGGCACGATCTCACGAACCCTTATTATGTGTAGGTAGAGGCTGAGATAAAAGAAGCACCTGAGTTAATGAGAAACACAAGCTTATCTAAAAAAAAGCTATATTAAAGGGTTTATTTTTCTTGGCATTTGTCAGGGTGCGCCATGTTGCAGCACAGCGATACCTGAGGGTGAATGAAGGTAAATGTCAATAATGAGCTTTTACAAAGTTTGCAGTATAATTAGAGCGAGATCTATGGACTGGTGACATTTCATGTTTAATCTATTTACAAAGGTAGTGTTGAATGATCTTTGCTTTTGTATAGAATATCTAAGTACAAGAAGTAAAATGTGCAGCAGTACTTTGTTGAACAGCCGGTGAAGAAGAATAGACTCCATGCTTCAGTGATATCAGTGGCATAGCTCTCACTAGGTGGATGCGTCTTGATGGGGAACACAGACTATTGTTCCTTTAGTGTCTGCAGAGAGTCCAGCAGAATGTTTTAGTTAAAACCACGACACACACACACACACACACACACACAAGTGTAAAAGTTCTTTCTTTCTGAGACAATGAAACTCTACTTTTATATAGTCAAGGGCACCCAAGCTCAGTTTGGGAGGAACATTTTAAAGACACGACAGGAGACAAAGTCTGGAAATCAATAATATCTGGCAGAGAGCACAGCCACTGTATGGATTTTCAAATTTGTTCCTCTATTATATAACACAGATTGTGGCACAATGGACCGATGTCCCCACAAAAAGGTATTATAGGGTTAGAAAAAGCCATAACTTTTGTAAAATATAATACTTTGCAGGGTTACGTCACCCTAAACAAGCGAGAACAGATGAAGCACACAATAACATCTTTGGTGGTTTTCAGTACTGCTTTTCATTAGACTCCATTAGGTTCCTCATATCATGGACAATTCATTTCACTCTCGATATGAAGCGACAAGCTTAATGTTAGAAGAACAATATTGTTTGAGGGAGTGTGTTTGCTAACTCATAGGGACTGAGAGAATAAAAGGCACAAAAGGTCGTTCAGAAATCCAAAATCAGACATTTCAGAAATATCATCCAGGAAAAGTTCAAGTTTACTTTCCCCTGACATACTGTAACGATTGTTTTTGGGAGCTCTACTGTATCTAAACAGCGGGACTTGGTTCAGATCGATGCGCTTTAATTGGCTCCTCTCTGCTTTAGTATGATGTAAGGTGAAACATGCAGGGTTCAGCTGCTGAGGCATCAATATTGACACCGGCCCTCCAAGATAAAGGATAATGCTTCGCAATCAATAGTCTGGCAGGGAGAGTTCAGCCACTGTATGGATTTCATATCTGATCCTTTCCACAAGAACATAGTTTACAAGATAACTGAGCTGCAACAGCTTCATAAACAGGACAGTGATTACTGAGAGCGATAGTGTTTTCTGTGCTGTGTGTGAGTGTCTAGTTTGACGAGCGAGTGAATGAGGCCATTCAACCCCTCTGTCTGCCTCCTCCGCCTGTCTGTCTGTCTTCCCTCTTCACAAAACCGCCCCCAGCAGAGAGGAGAGGGGGCTTCACTTACTCTCAGTGAGTAGACGAAATAAAAAAAATAAAAAGGCACAGGGAGAAAGGAGCAGCGCAGGAGCAGAGCAGCTCCAAGATCTACAAGGAGCCGCGACAATGACAGGAAAGAGCGCTTTGCCAAGTAGATACGGCAGAGGTGAAGCTTATATGTGAGAAGAACGCAGGCGGCGCACACTGAAGGTGTGTTTCTGCAAAGGGAGGACAAAACGCTTTCACTTAACTGGTATTCTAACACATGCACAAGTTACAGAAAAAACCTTGGCACTGAGGTCAGAGGTCACGGGCAGCAGGAGACCTGAAACTGTGCCTTTTTATTACCTCGTTTCATTTTCTTCAGCTGCTTATTCTTCGTCCTCCGCCCTGATCGTCTCCCCCAGGCTGCATGACTAAAGCGTCTGAGAATAAGAGCAGCGTTCGGGGAAAAGGAGGGCAGGTGCCCAGCAGGGGGTCGGCTATCGCTACTGCTTAGCGAACAGGCTAAAGACTGCTGACACCTCATTTTCTGCTTTGTGCAGTCACCATTTTGTTGCGTATAATCAAATTGATGCGCGTGCGCGCAGGGCTTTTTTCTGTGCCCTCAGACCAAAGACGAGCAGGTGAAATGATATAAAGCATCTCCGGTTGGAGACGCGTTTGTGCTGAGCAGGTTCTCGGGCCCTCGACGGGGCAGAAAAGTGGAACTGATTGAGTATGACAGAAACTTAACTCTAAATAACACAATTCAGAAAAAAATATTGTGTTGACCCTTTGCTTTAAAAATACCGAACTGAGTGGCAAGACTGTGAAAATGACATTTCATAAACAGCCCTTTTGTGTTTCACTCTGTAATTTGTCATGCGCTCTTGTGATGCCGTGCGAAACCCTTGAATATTAGGAACACGATGGCCTTCAAAAATTACTACGCTTGCAGCCTTTCGAATTGGTCAACGGTGAAAAAGCAAAGACGGCACCAACTAAATGGGATCAGGGGAATTACATGCGAAAGCGAGTGAACATTTATGTTGGTTGTAACTGTTACTATCTGAGTCCAATGAGCCGTGAATATGAGCAATCAGCGCTCCGTTTCCGCTTCCTCTTCTGTGAAGCCACGAGGAAATTAACACATTGGGGTGACATCTCATTAGCGCTTGACGTCCATATCTCCTCGCTCAGCACATTAGAACTTCAGGCCCGTTCAGCTCAGACGATCACGCGCGCCGTGACAGAGTCGCGGCCCCTTTTGTTGCTTTCTCATCAAAACGGACGGCGCAATATCCACAAAAGCGCTGAAGTCACGGATTCTGGGTGTTTCCGGGAAACGGAGCCTCCAATAACCGGCGACGATCGGCAGAGCCCGAAGGCAGCGGTGACGCGGGGCGGCTCCTTTCTGCTGGACGTTAAGCACCTGTCACGCCATATTCAGGTGATTTCAGGTAATTAACCACAAGCGGAGGCCTTTGGCTAAATATGCAATACAGCACATAAAGCACACAACGTTTGCATAATTTCCACGGCTACCTGATTATGTAAAGGAGTCGTCTTCAGGATGCAGCCAATGCTCCACACTCTATGCACCACATTGCACTAGCATGCTTTTGCATTGCAGGACTATCAGACTCAATAAAGCGCCCTTGATCAGGATCATGGAACAGTCCGACAATGGCTGCCGCGCCTACTGCAGTGATGCTCCTAAAGAAAGAGAGCATTTCGGGTCACGGCATTATCATGAAGGATAAAAAGACTCCCGGCAAAACTGCCTCCGAGCAAAGTCTGCTGACACATTTGCACACAGGAGCTGCCCGCGGAATACAGACAATGTGTTGCAGTGCAGAAACTCTGCTTCACCAATGAGGTCCGCATCCACAGAGATTAAAGATAGGGAGAGTGTGGAGGAGGCAGGGGATGATAAGAGAGGAGGAGCAGGGGAAACTACATGTCACCTGTCATAGCGGCAGCACAGTGCACCCCTGGGACACAGTTCTTTAAACAGGGCTAATCTGTGTGTGTGTGTGAGAGAGAAAGAGAGAGAGAGAGAGAGAGGGGGAGAGAGAGAGAAAGATGTGCCAGTGAGCCTTTTTACTCCAGTCATCCTTAAGCACTATGAACAGTAGCTAAAACCCTATGGGCCTGTCCAGCACCAACATAGTCATTTTTCTCACTCTCTTTCACACACACACACACACACACACACACACACACACACACACACACACACACACACACACACACACACACACACACACACACACACACACACACACACACACACACACACACACACACACACACACAGTCGATATCAAAACCATTCATCACAGCAGACAGGGGGTGAAGAAGATGAGAAGGAAGGAGGAGAGACTCCACCTACTCTGTATGTGGGGAGAAACCTGCACAAAGCAACACTTTCCCACCGACGTGCGATAACTGCGCGCAAATCTCCACGTCTGCGCGCGAATGCGGCCTTTGAGGGAGACGCTGTGTAAGAACATGATCCAAGTTTGTCCTCGCCGCTGCCGCTGCTGCTGCTGATGGAGGGGTTTAAGTCTTCAAAACGACAGCATAAAAGCATCGGCTGCAAATTGAGCCAAGTTGAATTCCGCAGGCAGCGGAGAGAATTTGGATTAGCGTCCGGTGCCAAAGGTAGCGCTGCATCTGCTGCGCTCCCCCATGAAACAATAGCCGGATTTTAAAATGCAGCACGTAAAATAAAAAAAAATAAAAAAATCAGAGTCAAAAACTAATTTCTAGTTTGACTGGGAAAAAAAGTAAAATGAGCAAGTGGTCCCTCTGTGGCAGCAGCTTTTAATGCAGGGTCAATGAATGAAACGTGATGATGCATGAACGCATCATTTTCTCTCAGAACTACCGTTGTCAAAGTGCTGTTGTCCTTTATTTCTGACCCAGTCTCTTCACACGTGGAGACGGGTCCGCTGGGATAAGAGAGGTAAAGGTGTGGTCCTGTACTACGGGCCGGGTCAGAGCGTGGTTTCACACAGACATACACTACGTTGTGTGTGCCGTTTATCCGTCCCTTCCTTCTCCCAAGCACGAGTGAAGCAACGCGACGTGATGGAATGTTGATGGAGAGTAATAAAGATTTGTCCTTGTCCTTGTGTAAACGCGTGCGGCGCAGACACACAAATCAGCGCGCTCCAGATGAGCAGGTCCTCGGTGACTGAGCGTGCTCACAAGACAAACACAGCAGTAATTTACCGGAGGAAGTGGCACCTCAGCGGCTGTCTCTCTCCTCACCGTGCTGTTCTTCACACCTCCTCACGTTCATCCATCCCACTCCTGCACTCGTCCCGTTCGCCGTTTGATCGGGCCTTGATCTCGATGGGCGCGATCTGGTTGAGGCTGAGTCTCATCGTCCAGCGCTCCGACCTGGGCCGCTGTGGCCCGAGAGGGCGAGTCAGTCGCCCGCTGAGTGCGTGATTGGTGGTTTCATCTGCGGCTCCTCGTGTCCTCATGTCAAAGTGTCCTCACGCAGGACACCGAACCACAAATTGCATCTGACGGCCAGTCGCTACACAGCTACTGGTGACAGAACAAGAGGCAAACTCTAAATGACTGCATTCTGGTGTGTCCATATAATTTGTTATATGATGGCAACAGCTACCAGATTATAAATTATGCTAATTTAGAAGCTAATGGAATCATAAAAAAAATATCCTAAGCATCACAATTAAGGAAGCGTTTGTGGTGTTATTCTCTTCTAATAGAGTCATCAGAGAAGACAGCGTGTGCTTTATTATTGTCTGTGCTGATAAGTCGGAGTGGAGCCATTCGCTCGTGCTTTAACCGTGTCTAATTAAAGCTGTTTGGATTGATACAGTCTAGGCCAGCAATTAGGAAATACTAATTGGAAAGATGTCTGAAGTATGTTGTTCAGCTGTCAGTGTCTGCACACAGTCAGGCTTGAAGCCTTCCTCACCTGTGTGCACGGTGTACGGAAAAAAGATGCCGAGAGCCGAGCGCGTTTTTACTCAACGTGCCTGCGTGAGTAAAGTTACAAACCAATTTTGCGCTTCCAGTAGCTTCGTATCGTCTCATAGCAACAGTGGGAACCATGACGAGCACTTTCCCCGAGCTGAGTGTTGCTGTCAGCTAAAAAAAGAGAGGCGCTCGGTGGACACAGGCCCGAAGCAACTAATATCTATTACAATGAGCGAAGACGGCCATTTAATTACGAGGAGCAAATCTTGTTTGTTTGTGTTCGACTCTTCTGCTCCCGGAGCATCATTCTTCAGGCCGCTCTTCAGTATCAGCAGCTCACAGACCTTATGAATGTGATTACTTAAAGATGCCACCTGTATAAGACAGGTGCAAAGCCTCTTACAGTATACTGTATGATGAACGGCATCAAGACAAAAAGCTGCAGTTGTAGTTTTATTGTTGTGCGATTGTCAAAATGTGAAAAAAATTAATTAAAACCTAAGTTTGTGTTTTTCTCTACAGAGAAGGTTGGCGAATGCAAAACCGATTCAGCCATTTACAGCCCTTAGGTGTTCCGTCTGACTGCACCTGCCTGATGCCTATATGTCTCCCCCTCTTCCACTGGAGAGCAGCACCGGATCTTGAGCTGAATTACTAGATTTTGAATAAATAACGGCATTGTCCACCGCCAAGTAGCAATCAGCCATTCTGTAGCCTGATTTGCAGTAGTGGTTCCTGGTGAAGGCAGGATCTAGACTGGGACAGCAGGGGACGAATGTAATGTAATGTAGATTACAGGACAATTACAATAAACTATCACTGACTGTAAATTGCCATAAAAAGATTATACATAAGATTAACATGATTAATTATTAAGTTCGGGCTGATGGTGACATTGGTTGGAAAGATAGTTAACACACGTGCTGTATGTCATATATCTGTGTATGTAAAAACAGATATTCTCATTTTGCAATTTTACTACTTGTCAACAATTGGTTGCACAACTTCCATAGACCTCCTCAGCCAGAGACCTCACACACCACAGTCAGATTTGGACAAAGGCCACAGTGCGGCATTGCATCACGCTCACTGGCACCAAACAGCACTGGGATTGATTCAGCCATTTTGTTCTGAAACTCTAAACGGGCAAACGGGGAAAATGAAGGAAGGAAGGAGGCGCTGACCTTGGACCGGCCTAGTCTGTTTACACATTGACTGCCTTTATTCTGGTACAGCGCCACTGATTAATGCTGATTGCTCTGCGCACACCTGCCTGACGTGTTTGTTGGTTGAATTCATCTCCTGGACTCAGTAAAGCACACAGAACCCAAGGGGAAGACGGGCGGACGAGACGGGAGGTGTCGGAGAGAATGGGACCTTTCTCCTCCTTTGTCCCTGGGAGAATCTACAGCCCTGCTTTAAATGCAGCCACACTTCCAGACCCCTTGGGAGGCTCCGCACACGCTGCAGGGCAGCATCATGGCAACAGCCCGTGTCCTCGAGCGCAGGTTCAACCCCTGCTTACGGAAGCTAAGCAGATGCATACATCATTTCTCACTATACAGTACGTGACCTCGGATGAACTTGCTAGAACTTCAAAGCGTCAGTAATGTCTATTGAACAGATGCCGAAAGTCGCGATTCGCGGGGTCCATCGAGACCTAGGCGCTAATAGCCGCGATTGAACGGGCCGCACCGAGCCTGAGCCGTTTAACTCATTCGTAGGCTCCGCGCACACGCGGCTAAACCGACATCTGAGGCGTATCTGTGAACATAATCCGTTTGGCCGGTGGTGCTCGGTTTGATGGTGGCCTTTCGCAGCGGAGGGATAATGAATTGGCTCCAAAAGCCTCGTGTCCCTAAAGGTCCAACCCTGTTTCCCTTACAAAATATCTTCATTTATATTTTAGCCTTTTGCCGAGGCTCTGATCCGGGGAATTACAATGAGTGAGCAGAAAGAGTTTCAGCATGATAGTCCGATGCTATTATTTCAGAACAGCCTGTCTAAACGCTATAGAACTAACATGTGTATGATGGAACTATAATAATAGAGATACCCTTCCCTTCAACAATCTTGCGTATATACAGTAATATACATTAAAACACAAGTAAGGCTTATATAAAATTTGTAAAATGTAGTTTTATGTTAATATAGTAAGACTGATACATTTTAATTAGTTGTAGAGTTACATGTGAAAGGGACAGTAGCCAAAGGAAAGACACAAACAGGCATGATTTAGTCTGGTTCGTTCAGTAAACATAATCAATTCACGAGTAATTGGCTTGGGAAGTTGGGCCAAAGCAGTGACAGGGGATAGTGGAGGAACCCTGTATGTCAGCAGAAGGCCTCCAGCAGCGGAACAAGTCACTTTATCATTCTTAATCTGCTTCATACAGCTACAACGGGAGGCAGCGTTTCACCCACACACAACAAATCGCCCTCCAACGTCACGTTTGGAAGTCCTGCTGTAACGCTCTCACGCTTTTTCCACCTCACAGGCGAAATCGCACACAGCTCCGCGATTTGTGTGTCGCGTCGACGCGCTAATGAAGCGGTGGCGCGCGTTAATTAGCAGAAGCCATGTTATTTACATACAAGCACGCGTGCCTTGTATGCCTCGTCGGCGCATCAGGCTCGCAGGAGCGGCGCTTGACTCACTGGCGCTGTTTCTGGAGGCCGAGCTGTTTGCATGAAGATAACGGCAAACAAACAGGGCAGATAATTGCTCACAGAGAATGAAATATGGATGTGCAGAGACATGTGCGACTGAAACGGATGGCTGGACGAGCACGAGTGGAGAAACCGAGTCTACACTGCATGTGATGTGTAAAACAGTACTTCTCGTGGGCTGATGTTTTTGAGAAGTTGGGAGTGATGCTTTAAACCAGTGCAGTGTTCCTGCGGTTCAGCAGAATAGAGCCACCGGCCTTTTCTTCTGTTCCCTGCTGTGCTGAATGCTCATGTTAAGATGCTGCTGCTGGTCATGCCATGATCCAAACCTACAGTACAGTAGCTCTTCTTCTTCTTTGCAAGTCTGACTGGATTCAGTTGTGTTGATGAATGAACATAATGTCATTCACCACTGCCCCTTTTTTACAGCTTCTCCACAAAACTCTTTTATTCCTGCAGCTGCAGTAACACTACAGTAAGTTATTAAGGAAGCCTGTCCTTTAGCATCACTGATGGTTCTGTTCATATCTAGGACACCGGCCGGGTGTTCAATTGTAGCTGAAACCCAGAGTCACCTGTGAACGACTGCTTTTGGTCCATAAACAGGGCAAGTGACAGGATCGTTCGTGCTGCTGGACAATCAGCTGGGGAGAACTATTGCTCTCAGCCAAAAACGGATGGAACGAAGCCGAAGAAGGTTACAAAGGCTTTAGTTTTTTAAGCAACAACCCATCGCTTGCATGCACTGTGTGTGTCTGTGTCTCTCCCTCTGAAGATCCATTTTCCCTCTCCCCGTCTCTCCAGACGACTGCTCTGACAATATTACCTTCCCATATGGAGAATATTACTCTAGTATGCCATCTGTACCATCATCCAAACATCCCCTTGAGCATGTGACAATGTGTGTGTGTGTGTGCGCGTGCCTGCTTGTCCATAGCTGTGTGAATGAGTGCGATGAGAATACATGTTAAGAGCAAGCACTGGAGCAATAACTCACAGCCTGTAACACTTCCCCACTGAGACGTGAACTGCAATAATCCGTCGTTGATGCACTTTGTCTGTGAAGGTTTTAATGGACTGCCACTGTTTTCACAAATACTTTGCTAATTTCGAGTGTGGACAACTGGCAATTAAACAGTCTGTCATCACACAGACAATATGTGCTATCGCGCTAAAGGTGTGATGTGATTATATTAAAATGGTGACTTGTACTGTACATGTACAGAATACACCCACTGCACGCACTGTGTTCAGAGAAGAAGTGCCTTTCTCTTCATTTCTTCTCCTGCACCTCCCTCGCATCCTCCAGCAGACACCAAACACATTCCTGACCCAGATCTTTCCTTTCTAGTCTCACCTACTGCCTTACAAACACCAAAAGCTGTCCGAGGATGTACTCGTCTCCCCGCTCAAAGATGAATAAATAATAGGACTCACGCTAGTGGCTCTCTGAAGCCGTACTGAGGCGTGGCACATGTTAACCCGGCAACCTGCTGCTAATCAAAAATGCTCATTAGCCCCAAAAAAGGAAATATTGCAATGAATTCTTGCAGGGAGAAGCATAACAGCACACATGCAGCCACGGAGCCCTGGATGAGGACCGAGCGAGTGTAGAGAGACATTTTAAAGAGGAGTAACAGACGCTGTGGTGACACACCGACACTCCCGCACACGGCCTGAGTCGTATATGTGGACTCACTAACTGTACTTTGACAGCTATACAGAGCGAAGTGTTTCCCTCCATCTGCTCCGTCGGCAGACAATAATAGCCGCTAACGAATGCGTGGCACAGCAGCCACCTAAATGAACACGCAGGACGCACGCTATGAATAGAAAAGGCCGCGTCCATGCAGACACACGCTTCCTTCATGGAAATGGAGAGAGAGGCTGGGTAACAGCGGGGCGGCCGGCGAGCGGTGCCCTCTGACTCCACAGAGTTACGGGGAGGGAAAACAACAGCGGCCGGCTCCTCCGGGCAGTTGGTGATCCCATTTAGCGAGCACCCTCTGGCGACCCCCCCCCAACGAAAAGGGCCCCAGATGGGACGACTTTGAGCTTGTTCTGAACTCGGCCCGCGCTGCCAAGCGGTACAATGAGTGCTCAGCTAGTTTACGTTTCCAAACGGAGTGTGTTTTAGACGCGACGCTCGCTAATCTGCGACCATTACGCAGACTCGTGTGACACAGGACGCGGGGTTTTTCCATTCTTTCCTTTTTCAGCATGAAGGAGGATGCTAAAGTTTTTTTTAGGTTTTAAAATAGTCCTATTCTATTATATTTAAGAAACTTAAAAAAACGTAGAGATGAGCTTCTGGTTAATATTTAATTGACTCTTATGTAACAGTGTTGTTTCCTGGTCTCATATAGAGCATAACATTCCAACACAGTAAACTGTAACACGCCATTTGCCAAAATATGCAGGTAGCTCAAATAACATGAAGAAGAGTAGCAGAATCGTGGAGCATCAAGCGACGGGTCACAGGACGAAGTTGGCATCATGTTCTCATACTGGTGAAGATAAGAAGGCAGACACACAGAGTGCTCCTGGGTAAAAATAGAAACAAGCGTGTCCATCCATCCCCGCGAAAGCCTCAAGGGCCGGATCAATGCTCCGCGCACGCCCTGAATGTGAGCGGGGGGAGACCTCTGATGCGACTTTTAAAAAAACAAACGCTCAGACGCAGGTAAACCGCTGAGCTTGAGCAGATAAATGCCACAGCTCTCAGCAACAGACTGACCCGAGGCCAGCGGAGGCGCAGCCCCGAGCATCCAAACACACACAGCGGCCGTCCCTGCGTCCTACGCAAAGGTCGGACCACTCGCCGGGTCTGCGGCGCGCACGCACGCAGTACAGTACGCGTCTGTGTGTTCACCGCACGCTGCATAATTAATTATTTTCTTCTATTTCCACAAGAGCCTCCCTCTCCCTTCGCACGGGCCCGGCTCCTGCCCCGGTCAGTTTAATAGCCTTTTGGCTTCCTCCTCTGTCTCTTCCTATTTGTAAGTGATGAATTACCTGCTGGTTACCTGGAAATCTATCACCCTCGCTGAATACCAATTGGCCATTAGAGATAAATTGGTTGGAGTCTGACAGCGGCGTTGAGGTGCGGGAGAATCTCAATGTTCTCGATTAGCAACAAAGGTTTTAACCAATTCAGAATAACTTAGGTGTGTTTAAACAAAAGGTCCAGAACGGTGTGTGTGTGTGTGTGTGTGTGTGTGTGTGTGTGTGTGTGTGTGTGTGTGTGTGTGTGTGTGTGTGTGTGTGTGTGTGTGTGTGTGTGTGTGTGTGTGTGTGTGTGTGTGTGAGTGCTGGTTTGTTTCCATGGATTTATGACGTGGATGAAAGGAAGGGCATTAGTTAATATTGATGAGTGCTGCCACTCAGTCTTTCTCACTGAGGCTCACTTAGAGATGAGAGGTGTGACCTTTACGCACACGTACACGCCTGTGTGTGTTTGCGCCGTCCACACTCACACTCACACGCAGGCACAACGTTGACCTACTGCATCACTTCTACCGTGTGTCTGCATTTTGACAGGACTGCGCGTGAGTGAATGTCTCCACGTTTCCGCCACCTGTTTGAGTCTTGAGTGAGGATTGTGGGGCTTCAGGTCAGAATTGGTTGGAACAGGAACATCGGGGTGACCAACCTTGGTCTTTATTTCCAGGTGTCACGGCTGATCACCTGGATCAGGTGTGTTTAAAGCTGTAGGCGCAGGGATGTTTGGAAAACTAGAGAGCAATGGCTGACAGTAATGTGGGGGTGGGGGGTGGTGGTGGGGGGTAAGACCACAGAAAAGCATAATTTTGTTTGTGAGCATGTTTGTGTATTCGAGCATGAACGAGCAGAGAGGAAGGAGACGGAAGCACATGAGAGGGAAACGTCTGCAAATGGAAATACTTTGATCATCAGGACATGAAAACAACTGCGACTAAGCCAAGAGAGTGAAGGCCAACACAAAGACATCACAGACAATTACTGCAAACATGGCTCCATTCGCCGTAAACCCCGGAGTGTTTTGCTAAGGCAACACGGAACACTTAAAACCCGCCGTCGCCTCTTCTGGAGCTTTTCATCTTCTAAATGCCAGCGCGTGAAAACCCGACGCGGGGAAAACAGGCGTTTGTGTGTTTACAGCGCGGCTCCGGTGCCCGGTGGGAACACGGGGGTCCTAATGTAACACATTAAGCAGGCACGGGCTCCTGTGACGAGCGCGGGTCTGCAGGTGCGGGTCAGACATGCACGTTCAACGCACGCACTCTGCCTTCGACCCCCAGGGATCGCGCATGCACGCTTTGGTCACGTTATCTGCTGCAGAAAATGCATACGTTACCTGGAGGGTCTACAGACACACACAACACTGTGTCATTAGTACTTCATTAGAGTGTTAGTACAGCTTTAGTATCAGGATATTTCGTTTTAACTCGAGTAACTCTGTTTGCAATCCGGTTGTCAGACCAACCGTTATTGAATATTATTTGTAAGATAACAACTAGACATTGTTTAAAAAAAAAAATCACAGGACCTGCTGCAGTCCCATAACTGCCCTTGTTAGCTGTAATTGGGATTTATTGCTTTGCTTCTCATTGATTTTCTCAATCTGAAACATTTTAAAGCACCTCCAGTGACACGTTTTTTAGGCCTTTGTGAGGCTTGTTCACACTTCTTACTTTTACTCTCCTTTTGCACGTTGGGTGTAGTGAAATACCTTTCTAATGAGTCCAGCTGTTTGTGCTAATCCACAGCACGTCACCTATGAAGCCGCCCAGCAGTTTGTGGTACAGTACAGTAGTTCAGCATTGATGAACTGTTATGAGGAGTGATAACAAACTGCATCTGCTTCAGGGGACTGCGCAGACAGGTGATATTCGTCTTTGGGTCCATTCCTACAAGTAACAACAGTATTAGTATGAAAGCGATGGTTCTAGACGGCGGTTTAGCCGAACGGCGTGTGCACCATCGCCCTCAGCTACGCTTTAATAAGACCCAGACACGCTGAGAAACAGTCTGTTTAGTTCTCGCACTAAATGGAATCAGATCACCTGCAGCAAATGTGCGGATTTATTGAGACATGCTGCGTGGTCCAATTATATCACTTACGCTTTGGTCATTACTGCTGAGGCCGGAATAAAAGTGACGCAACGGAGCGACTCCTCGGGGAGCACTCGAAACGCTACTCATAAGCTGCTATGCACATGCGTTACTGTAAGCGCTCGGTGGAAAGCGCTCAGCAATTCTGCCGTGAGTGGGAAATGAAGGAAGTGGGATACAAAAATTAAACACCGATACTGGGTGAGGTACAAGAACATCCCAGCAAACGCTCATAGAGGTGATACTGGCAAATATCTCACTCGTTACTACTACATATTGTACCTACTGTATTATTATGTTGTATAATGATTGAAATATCATATTAATAAAGATTCTAACATCTAAAAGTATTTAATTGACCAAATGTTAAAAAAAAGTTTAATGACAGTGAAAGCATCTCAGGTGCCATTATAGTGATGCAGCACTTTTGCTTTGCTGGTAACATTCATGAGGAAGACGAGGTAAATCTCCTCCCTCGCCAAGCTTTCAGGTTTCATTTCGCTCTATTTCCCAGTTTGTGTCCATTAAGAAGACATATTACCATGCAAAACGTCACCATTAAAGATGACGCTAAAGTCTTTTAGAGTGTCTCAAATCATCTACAGGATGACGGAGCCGTTTAGTGGGAAAACGGTGCAGGGAAATGGCTCAAAGAAATGCTGCATGCGGGAAAGTGTGTGATTTAATGCGTACACGTGGCACCGAGAAAAAGGACTGGGAGAAACGTGGAAGTGAAACATGCCTCCACTCATGGGATTCAAAGCATCGCAGAACTATCAACTATCATGTCAACAAGGGGGTGTGATGCTAAAGAATAAAGGGGGTTTGGACACAAGCAGAAAAGTGCAGATGTTCCTAAAACGAAGGGGCCGATCTCTTAGTTGACCGTGAGCCCATCCCAGCATGCACTGGGGCGAGACTCCTGATCCACGGACAGGAGTCTCGCCGCTACGGAGCCCGTGCACGCAGACGTCGTGACGCCCGGGTGGGCCGTGACAGCGAGAGCCTGTGAAAATCACACGTTCCCTCTCAATGCAGCAGACGAGCACCGCGTCGAAGCCGCGCTGAGGAGAAGCGTGCGCGTTTCATTCAAAATATACAGGAAAAAAAAGCAGCTCACTAACTAAAACCAAGCGACCGTAACCGAAGCTCCCAGTGACAGGCAGAAAGAGAAGCATCACCTCAACAAGGTTCTAGCCGCCAACAATAATGAGGAGCAGCCTGGCTGTAAACTGGGTCTGTAGCGGACAATAAAATGTAAACAGTATTGATTTGTGAATGATCCACTATTGGCCAAATCTATATTAAATCTAGATGAGATATGAGGTTATGCATGATCGAAATGATAAATCACCAAAGCACACATCATCATCATTACAGCAGGGAATAGAATAGAATAGAATAGAATAGAATAGAATAGAATAGAATAGAATAGAATAGAATAGAGTTTTATTGTAGTTTTGGACATGAAATTGAGAATGATCTCCCATACAATAAATAATATTCACAGTTATGACAGAGCATCATTGTGCCTCTGTGCTCTGACAAAACAAATCAGGCAGAACCACTTCTTTGTTGCAAATCCTTTCTTCTAAATTTCTTTCTCCTCCGTCCCTAATTCACCTTATCACTTTCCGTCTGTCTTCATCACACTCTCGCTCTCTGCAGGCTACACACACACACACACACACACACACACACACACACACACACACACACACACACACACACACACACACACACACACACACTGAGGAAGACCTGAGTAGCCTCCCACATCGTTGTGCAGGAGGAAGGAGACACCTTTGGTATCTATGTGTACGCAGGCAACAACAAGGCAACAAGGAATGATTGGCAGCAGCAGAGGATGCGTGACCCTGAGACAAGACAATGTGCTGTACTCCTCAGTGAAAAGGAAAAACGACGGGGACAAGGGATTTTATGATCTGTTCACGCTTTCTGAATGCTAGAATAGAGAGGAACTAGCCAAGGTCAGAGGCAGAATTCCCCATTCTAATTCGGAGCGATGCTCACCACCCGAAGCAAGAGTGAGGGATTAATTTAGAGATCCATTCACCACGCCTGTGCAGAGGCGGCAGAGACGGCGAAAACACGACGGAGAACAGAGCAAAGTGGGAGACGAGCGGGGGCGAGTGACCCGCGGAGGAGAGAGAGCGAGAGCGAGAGAGAGAAATGAAGAAGGATGGAGACGGAAACGGAGACGGACAGTGAGAAGAGGAGGGACAAAGAAAAAGGAGCAAAGTGGCTACGCTCGTTACGTGGAGCCCACGGAGAGAAAGCAGATGTTACACACGGAGCAGCTTCATTTTCCAAACACTCCCCCTGCGGTCCAGTGCCTGCATGAATATGCGTGTGTGAGCGTGTGCAGCACCTACAGTACAAAAGAAGGAAGATACCGTATAGAGATGGAACATACGAGTAGTTTCACTACATTTTGCAGTAATTGCTAGTAGCAGTAACTACATTTCTGTTATCAACAACTTCCTCACATTGTCAACATGAATGAGTCCTCTCCCACATGGAGCTTTGAGCAGGAGCCCGTTTGCTTCGTCCAAAGACATACAGTAAATCCTTAAAACTGGGTCATAAACACAAAGTTTACATTTTAAATGGGCTCTTTCATTTCACCAAACAGCTGGTAAACAAACTCCAACCAAGCAGTCGAGCTGAATCACGGTGGCCGTTTACAGACGTTTACGTTGTCTCCAGCGTGATTTGTAGTCACTGATCTGTGAGTAACGGTGAAGGCAAAGGAGCAAAAACAATGATTGGCCCACGCTGATTATCTTTTACCTCTGACACACCCCTTTATTCATCACAGCAAAACCAACCTCCTCCCTCACATTAGAGCGAAGCCACCTGATGTGTGTTCCGTATGCACCTGACCGCTCGGGTGATGGTATTTGAGGGTGGGAGGACACTGATGGACTGTTCATTTACATTATTATTACTGTCCTCTGTCTATAGTCTCACGTGTGTTACAATATGGGGGTTGGGGACAAACAAACTTGGAAATTGCACTGCACAGTTTTGATTAATGGTGGTGTATGACCTGCATGAGGCTGCGACCAAAGTCTAATGTGGTTCTAATTTTAATGTGTTTAATCAATGTGTCCAACAACATAAATTGCCAGATATCCCTGAAACCTTTCAGCCATTCCTGTGAAATCTGCTTCAACATCTCCAGCGGCCTTGTTGGTCACTGAGCATCTTATGCCGGTTTCCATTTACAACCCATTTAAAGAACCTTGTTAAACACACTGACTTAATACCAGGAGGAGCAGCACTGTACTGTTGTATTATACAGTATTGATTTTTTTTCTGTTCCTAGTTAACAGTCCCAGTGGTCTATTTGTTAAAGTTTAATGAGATGAGGAAGTAAAACATTACAGTACAATAACTTGAACATTTCCCAAAAATAAGACAAATTCACCACAGGACTATGCTAATAAGGGGATGTGAAACCCTGAAAATGAATTCAGCGCGTGGCGGATCAGAGAGAAGGGAACAACATGGAAGATCCTCACATTTAGCCGCAAAAAGGCACATTTCCCCATTCTCCCCGAGAAACATAGCAATGACACGCTCCTGGTGGGACGCGTGAGTCTCGCGCTAATACGTTTGCTCGAAAAGCAACTTTTCCAATTATATGGACGTCTCAATGAAGTAGGAACATAACATCACGGAAGCATCGTGTACAACAACACAGAGGCTGAGGCAACCACGGGAGGTCAGGACATGTCTCCATCATCAATGGAGCAGACGAACAGCAAAGCGAAACCAACCAGACGTCACATGAACCTCCTTCCGTCGCCCTAATGAGGAGCGCGTTCGCGGTTTCGCATTCGGCGCCCAACTGCCACGACTACCGGCCGCCCGCGGAGCTTCGTTAGCGCCGACTCCCCGGCGCAAGCGTCGCAGAGCGTCTCTCGCAGGTCGAGAGGGAGTGCGAGGAATTAGACGTGAGCTCCCAGGGAACCGACAGGGCGCTGAAAGATTAGCCGTCATCCTTCAGAAGATCAGAGCGCACACGAATGCCAGTGGTTCCCCGCTCACTCCGTACGACAAAGGAGCCATTTTCACCACTGTCTGCAACTGCTCCGTGACTAATTTCCTACTTCTGATAAGATGTAATATTTCACGATGGCGATATTACCTTTCGCTGCCGATGGACCCGCGGGCCGGAGGGCGGGAACGGACGAGGTTATGAAGGGAAACGAGAGTGGGCCTGTAAATGGAGTCGCTGCCTCTGATAATAGATAACTGGTGGTTAAGTACGTCTGTACTGGGGAGTTTGAAACACGTCAAAGAGGACGTTTGTTCAGCATCTACAGTTGCAGTTGGACCCTTTATACTAATTAAAGCAGTCTGCAGCAGCAGCAGCAGCAGCAGGAAGACAGTACACAGAGAAAATCAAACAAGGAGAGGCTCTGACTGAGGGATGAGGAGAGAGAGACAGATACTGGACTCTTACTGGTTGTTGCACTTACATGCGTTGGTGACAGCGAAGCTGTTGGCAGTCTCTATGTTGTCAACGTGCGGCACCAGGTTGAAGGGAGCTTCTGTAGCATTGGGGCTGGTGTTGTGAAGGAAGATAGCTAGCCGGAATGCTGTGTACTCCTGATCAGTATTCCTAATGAACAGTCCACCTAGAGGCGGGAGGAGACGGGGAGGGGAGGAAGTGAGTCGGTGTAAAGGTGGAGAGGGAGGGGAGAAAAGCAAGATCTTCATTAGCTTCGCTACAAAAGGTAATTTGTCCTAAACAGGAACTCCAGCGCACGGATTCCCACTCATTCCACTGATGAAGGTAGACAGAGAGGGAGAGCGTGGATATAAAGGCAGAGGCCAGACCAGGACGGAGGAGCAGCGAACGCAGGCGCGAGTGAGGCGCATGCTGAGCGCCGCTTGACCTTTACAAATGGAGCCCGAACGTGGCTGAGCTCGAACTATCCGGAGCCTGACGGACGCTTGAAGGAGACGTAGTTTAGTGTTTATTATTAGGTTCCACAGGAAAAGGATGCGGCGGCAGCCGGCGCTGCTCCGCGCGCAGCTGCGGTGGCGCCGGGACGGAGATTTATGGCGTGGAATGCGAATGAAGTGCTGATACGGCACGCTGGCTTTACAGGTGTGGATTCGGCCGGCCGGTGCTCGGGGCGGCATCTTTCCATCTCGCACGCGTCATTAATACCCCGTTATTGCCATTCTGGGCTCCGAAAAGGTGAAGCGCGTCCGTAGATCCCTGGTGACATTAAGACGGGAAGGGCTCTGAACCCACTTGTCAGGTTCAAGTCCCTCTGCATCTGTGATCGGGGACTCACGGAGCGGAGTGAATCTACACTTATTTCATCTTTAGTCAGTGCTGACCTTTAACTGTTTGCCTGATTTGCCTGATGTCTGTGCTACAGCAGCATTCAAAGAGGGAGTCGTCATATAGCTTTTCAAAAGGCCTGTTTGTGTGTTCTTGATTGATAGAATGTGAGGGTGACTTCACTTGTTGTTATAGTGATTTTTTTGGATCATTGTTTGGAAACCAGCCTGATTCACAGTATGATGATTTTTACTCTGATGGCAGGAATGGATTTATACACATATGTCAGGTTAAGCTAGACCAGGAGCCCTCTCTTGCCCTGGGTTTTTAAATCTAAATCTGAGAAACCCGATGTGTTCCAGGTGAAATAAAACTCAAGAATAGAAACCAGAAAACAGTGCGCATTAGAGGTCAATGTGTAACACAAGCCAGAGTGTTCAAAGTGGACATGGCCAAGCAGCGAGGGTAGAATAACCAGAACGGAGCCATAATCAATGCATTAAGCAAACAGCCTCTGTGCACGCAAAAAGCTATTCTCATACAAATTTAATGCTGAAATTTAAGAAGTGGAATCTGTTTAACTTAACTGGAAAGGAACACGCAGGCGACTGTGACGTCTGAGACAGATGGGGAAAAGGGGGTGGAAGGAAAACGGCAGGAGGGGAGTTGAGGGTCTGTGTCACCTGTGTTCCTTCACTATCTCACTCGGGTTCTCAGACGCCCTTTTAGGAGTGGTTACAAAGTAAAACACACCTAATACACACGCTAGGTGAAAACACTGCATCTTATGTTAGTGTGTGTGTAATATGCGGTTGGCACTGACAGAATTGTCATCCACAACCTTGTAGTTGCATCATCTGTTTAGTGTTGCAAACGATGAAAAGCCTGGCTTCTATTGTGGAGAACAGACGAACGCTCCAGCCAGGTGAGGAGTGTAGATATGCGCGGAAGTGACACGTCATTAGGATTGTTTGTCCAAGAGATTTTACAAATCATGTCATTCTTACTTGCTTTCTCCAACGCGTGCACGCACACACACACACACACACACACACACACACACACACACACACACACACACACACACACACACACACACACACACACACACGTGCAAAAAGACTTAGTGCAATGCAGAGATATGCAAATAAGCCCTCACGTGAACAGCTGGGGAGCCAAATGAATGATCACATGGCTTTACCATTATCTGTACTTTATTGTCAGAGACGTGTGCATGTGTGTATTAGAAGGTGTGGTGCGTGTGCGTGTGTGCGTGTGCCACTTCAAGCAGAAAATACTTAGTGTATTAAGTTTATTGGCAGCTGTAGAGAGACAGAGTCAAAGAGCCGAATTTCATTATAGGACCTCCCAGCTGCCCCCTGCAAGGAGTGATGCAGCGCATTCATTATCACACACATGCCTGCACAAGTGTGTGTGTGAGAGAGAGCGAGAGAGAGGGCGAGAGAGAGAGAGAGAGAGAGAGGGAGGTACAGAGAGGGAGAGCTGTCATGCAAGCATAGTCCAAATGCATTGAGTAACCTAATGAAAACTTTAGCTTTGTCTTTATACTGGACAGGGGAGGTTATATATAATACAATTTTTTCCCGCACTGACATGAGGAGCATAACTGAAAAAGGGCACATAAACGGAAGGAGGGAGAGAATACTGCAGTGTCTAAACAGGGAAGAGGGCTATAACGGAACTAAGCTTGCTGAAACATTGATGAGTCCACGGGAGCTGTTCAAATAGGCGCAAATGGAGTTTGAGTACAAAAGTAAAATATCGCGTGCGCATTTACGAATCGTCAGATTAACAGCGGAGAACGGGTCAATTTCACATATAAACAAAGAGAGAAAAGACGCACCGGACCGAAAATGTGTCAGTTCTTGTGTGTGTGTGTTTGTCTGTTCAGCGGTCCCTGCGTGATATCGGCTGCGTGGAGTGTCCGGGAACCCAGCCTCCCCTCTCTCCATCCCGGTGACTCCAGTGCGCTAAGAACCCACTAATATTCTGTGTGCTGTGTCTGATCGGAGTGTCCGTGCGTAAAATCAGCAAACCTCCAACTCACCTATCTGCACTGAGCTGGGGAAAGCCCCCGTCGCCAGCCCCCAAAGGGCAGAACACACCCCGAGAAAGTGCCAAGAAAAAATATTAATCCTCATTTTCTATTTCCTTCACTTCCTTCAGAAACTGTTGAGAGACATCGAGCTGGAGGGGGGCGAAGAGAAGGGCGTCATGGAGAAAAAAGAGAAAGGAGATTAAAGATGAGACAGGTCGCTCCCCGCTACGTCCGCCGGTTATTCCTATTCCATGGTGGCTCCGCGCGTTTCTGCCCCCGCAGTGTGCGCCGCTCAGGATCGCGCCGCGCGTCCGGTGCACATGTAGAGACGGAGCGAGGGAAAGAGCGGGGAAACTCGCTGGAAATGATTGGCGAGCTGGGAGAACAGTCTGCATGGAGGAACTGGACATGCGCGCCCAGTCTCTCTCCCTCTCTCTCTCTTGCGCTCTCTCCCACACACCCTTCTCTCTCTCTCTCTCTCTCTCTCTCTCTCTCCTTTTAAGATTTTTTCCTCTACTCTCTCGTCCTCTCCATCTTCCACTTCTCCTCTCCCTGTTCGCAGTCTTCTAACAGTGGGCTCCGCGGCAGCGCGTTCGCGAGCTTGACTTGACGGCCTTTATGCTTGACACTATGAGTCATATTTCAATCACTCAAAATTATGGGTGCTCAAGATAAAAAAAAATAATTAATCAAACACGACAGCTTGTTCGTCAAAGCTGCGTTGAATGGAATGAAAGTGAGAATGAGCTTTGCGCAGAGAGGTTATTAGTGCCTGAGACGCTGCATTAGAGACCCAGCGCTTCCCATCGGTCCACTCCGCGACCCAGCCTGTCTCTGTCCCACCAAGGCAGCAGCAGCCTGTGCAGGACAGCTGACAGCGGAGGAGACCCCCCGCCGGCTGCAGCTGAGGCTCTGATGGCGCCCCGGGGACCCGCTACAATCACGGTTACTTCAACGTCACGACCCCACGAGCGCAAAGATCCAGGAAGCCCGTCGAGTAAGGAAAGAAAAAACTGGATCATGCGGCAGCGCGAAGCCATAAATAATGAGGTGTTTAAGAACAGGAACCTTCGGCTGGGGTAAATGATTTTAGAGCCCGTCAGCCCATGTTGGAGCCGGTAAAACTAACAGACGGTCGGGGACCGTCAAGTTACACGGATGGAGCGCGCGCTTTCGTTTTATTCCAGATGGCAAAACGAAAGGAACGCTTCACGGTGAGATCCAGGGGAGGACGCGGACCGCTCGTCTCTGAGGGGTTTCCTGCTAGACTGTGCAGTAGCAGCTTGAAAAAAAAATGCCACTTCAACACTTCCTCCATACACATCATTTGGTTAATGAGATCTGGACCCGGCGCTTCTTCAGAGAACAGGGGCTACTCTTTAATTGGAAGTTGAGAGGATCACGCAGTCACCAAAACTCGAGCGTGTCTGTGAGAGTGGGCAAAGTGAGGAGTCCCCTCAGTCCCCGCAGTCGCACTGCATAGTTCATGCAATAGTGTCATCGCTCGTTATTGAGCTGTTGCAACCCAGGGGAGTTGGAGAAATCCTGCAGCACACGAGATCAATGACAAGTCACGAAACTGGTGACATGTGAAATTCAAGGATGAAATCAGGAAATCTACATATGGAGAAAAGGTTGCATTTATATTCCACGAGTTCGCGATGTGTGCCACTCACACGTTAACACCTCTGAAGGTCAGTTAAGTCACGACGTGTCGTCCGCTTTAACAAATTAGCACAGCGCTGCCAGCGGCGTTCGTGTTCCCTGAACCTGCTGCTCGCGCGTACCCGCTGGATTTCAGCACCATGGACAGTTCCACACTCGGATTTTTGTAACCGCTGCCCAGCGTTGTTTTCATGCGCTGTGTATGATCTGCTACTGTTATTATAGTGTATACACAGCCATGCAAACCTCCCGAATGGAGCAGGTAACAGGCAGCGCTAGAACTATGGGAACCTCGGTGGAACGCTCCACAAATCCACGCACAGTGCAATAGACGCGATACCGGCTTTAAAACACATCAATAAATCCTGTCTGGACTTGTGGTCGGCTGCACGGTTGATGACAGTGATGCTTGGGCGTTAAAGCTTTATGGAGAGAAGCTGAAGAAGACAGGAAAGCCTTGCAGGGACCCCACAGCGATGCCTTGCTGTCGAGGGCATTTCCTGCCACAGTTTGTGTCGATTTGACGATTTGCTTAGAAGGAAGAGTTGCTGCAAATCAATACGAAGTTGTCCCGATTGATTACTTTTATCCTATGATCAAACGTTTAAATGCTGACTAAAGCGGCCTCTCCCTTGATGACAATAACCTTTCCACAGGGTAAGGGGAGTCACTGAAGAGGATGAAAACGATCAAGCCTGTGGCTTTTGCACTCACCAAAAAGGTGTGGGAGGTTTTAGAGTTAGACCACGATCACATCACAGCACCCAATGAAGGAGTCCCTTTCAAATTTCTCAATTAGTCTTGATGTATTGTCTGTCTGTTGCAGGTGTATCAGATAAACTCAGCAAATACACCTGTGAAGGGAAGCAAGAAGCGTCCCACTTGTTGCACTGCACAGTTGGTACTGTCCATGTTGCTCGGCTGATTATGGAGCTTAGACTCTTTACTAATGCTTAAGATGAAAATGATATTAAACTAGATTAAACTGGTTTCATTCATGAGTGAAAAGGTCAATTTAATGTTCTAAACAGTGCTGAGATAAACAAATGCTGGCTGGCATCATGGCTTCAATGACCTCAAAATCTATGTTTATCACACTAATCTCACGGTAAATTTAATCTCCATGTGTCTGAATGTATTCATTCGTGCACCTATCGCCTCCAGGACAGTCTGCTGAATTGACCAGTCACTTGCTTAGTCAATGTACCACCTAATAAAGCTCAGTCAATACATAGTGGGAACTGACGTTACAGAGGAAACGTTTACCTTTCATCTGGATGTTTCCCGGCGAATCGATTCTGCGCCACATTTCACTTTTCAAAATGTGTTTACTCAGATGTAGGCGGGTCAATATGGCGCCAGAGGAGCCTCCAGAGTCCGGTCTGCTTTAAGACTGGGCCACGGACAGTAGTGCAGCTGTAACCTGACTGACCACCAAGGCAGGGGCTGTTTGCATGGACGCTTTCCAAGCACAAAATGCTTCATATACCGTCCGTGTTAGCAAATACAATAAGCTTCGGATGCTGCAGGAGTCGCTACCTTTAAAACAATTATTGTGACATCAAAATCTATGTGGCAGCCTGTCTGTTGTATTTATTAGGACAGCACACTCGGTGTCACAGGTGTTGTGTTGTGTTAGCGCCAGCAGTCATCCAGCCGACGTGACACCTCTCCTGCTTGATAACATAACTCTCCTCCCCTCCGCTTTCATCCAGTCCCATTCATCCATCCATTCGTCTACTCCTCTCTCTCCATCGCCGGCATGTGATGACTCATCAATCTAAACATCCCTCTCCTCCTGCATCCCCACCCTCCTCATACTCCTCCTCTCCGGCTTATTCTCCACCTTAGACATTTACCCTATGACTCATCTTGCTTCACTGTATTTCTTGAACTTTCACTGTATCTATTAAACCTTCCCTCAGCTCAGCATTAAGGTAAGATCAATCCCCACCAGTCCTCACTCAGGTCATGTCTTGCCTTTACTTCCATCTAATTTTTAGCCTTCCTTCCCTTTAACTGCACCCACTGCTCTAGGCCCAATCATTTCCTCCTACTTTAATCCTGAATACCTTATATTGCCGAGCCCTCCTCTGTCCAGCCCCCCCTCCCTCCGTTCTCTCGTCCCCCATAACCCCAGCAGCTATCAGGTAACGTATTGGAAACAGACGAAAAGAACATTAGCCGATACAAATCAATTGATGGTGTTACACAGTGAGGTTGCAGTGGCGAATTTATCACATTACTCTAAGTAAGGTGAAGATCAATGCAAGTTAATGGCAGCCGGTGAACAGTGCATTTATAACATGCCGCAGCAATTGCTTTGTCCCCCTGACTTCTGGCTGATTTCTTCATTTAAGAGACTCATGAAGCAGTAAAGAACACCAGGCAGTGGGCGCCGGTGTTTTCTTATTGTTATGCAAATTAATGCTTTACAAAACAACAGTTTTCTTATAAGTCCACAACTTTCCAGATTAAACCACTGATTTATTTTCAGGAAAATGCCACTTTTATTAAGTGGGTGTCCGTGGTCCTCAGCCATTAAAACTTCAGTGCAAATTAAAGGGTAACAAAGTGTCCCAACGAGTCGGGGCAGCTTGTTTTATAGCAGCGGCTGCAGCCCACACGTTCGGCGGTTTCACAAGCCTTTGAAGGGTCTTTGGAGGTCTTCACACTGATAATTGACTAGACGAGCGATGTTCACTGTGGTTACAGACGCCGCGCACGCTCTTCCAGACCTGTCAAATTAAAGCCCTCTGCACCAACGAACCATGACTTGTAAATAAATATTATTATGGTTTAATTCAGCGGCAGAGTGGCAGCTCGCCGCATCATCATGACTACCGGCAAGAATTAGCGTCAGGCCACATTACCAGCAGCCGAAAGTGAGAGGTAGCTCGTAACAGATTAAGACGGAAGAGATCTACAGTATAAGTTGTCTCAACAAAACAGTTCATTGTTCTCAAGACTCAGTTTCCATCGAATGTACCGTGAATTCAGCATTTATTATACCTGGCAACTGTAGGAGTCAATAGCAAAGAAGGAAGTCAAGTTATAAGAACAGTATTCACACACATTTTGTGGAGGGAGTTGTGTTGTTTTTGCAGTACAACAGATGCTTCATCAAAAGGCATCATGCGCTTCTTCCATCGAGGCTACTTTCCAGAGGGAGCCGCAGCTGTACAACAACAATAATTTGTTAATCACTGTTGACAGTGTTGGAAACCATCAAACTTTCATCATCTTCCTGCCTCTGGTTTGCCTGTTGTTATTGGGGTCATCGATGACTAGGAGGCAAATGTCTACTGAAATTACATTAACACAGTATCTGGAAAAACAGTATCAAGTAGTTGTGTTTTGTTTCACGGCTCAAAACCTTTTGCTTGGATGTGAAAGAGTGCTACAGATCCTCGAACACGTGATGGACGGCTCCTTATTTCCCAAAAGCTTCTGCTGAACTTAATTGGTCAATAATAAATATCTCTGTGGTATAACCGTGGCCAGTTCTATGTGTACCCCCATGCGTGGATGAGCCAGACAGTGATGATGATGAGGAGGGAAGCGCTGAAGGCTTGGCTATGACTGAGGACTGTAGGAGCGAGTATCCTTCCCTTCAGTAAAGTCTGACAGGTTTCTAGCAGACTGTGGTTTTTTTGGGCTATTTTACTTCTCATTTACACTGAAACTGGCAGGTCAGGCTCCCAAAGGAGAAGGAGCCAAGCATAAACTCAAATTAGAGATTTAAAACATTACTTTACAGCTTGATGACTTTGAGGGCAAAATGATTGATATAAGACCATCTTTACTGAAGGAACAGAAGACAACTGTGCTTTTTAAAAGTTTGATATTTTGCATTTTCTTCCAATCCAACCTCTGTGGATAAACTGGGCAGTGAAGCAACTCTTTTTCCTGCACTACCCAGAGTTTACCATTAGGAAGTAACCTGCACTTCTTCGAGTTCTGGCAAGAGTATTATTAAAAATTTCTTCTTTGAATCCTCATGGACGTGGAATGCAGTTGGCAGGAAAATGACTTGACCGGGCTGTTTGCCAAAAGCATTAAGCACCCTCCCTGTCAGATAATGATTAGCCTGTTGCGTGATAGTCTTCGCACACCTTGCCTAAACGCGCTTCCTGGGTTAAGCCAGACAGTTTGACAGATCATAGACAGTAACGTCCCCACAGACTGGCACCTCGCCGTAAACAACTTTGAGCACATTGCAGCACGTACACGCACAAGCGAGCGCCGACGGTGTCCTTGCAGCTGCACGCTGGACAAATTCAGAGCCTGGATCAGATTTTGGCATCTGTTGTCGGGTTCTGCAGGCCCATATTTCAATATTTTGTCCTTCAATATGATTTTACTAAATGGATTGGCTCACAAATCCTTGCTCTGTATCTCTTAGTCAGGTCTCTTACTCAGATCTGTGCCAGCTCCTTTCTCCTCTTCTCTGATCCTGCCATGGGCTATAAAACATCTGGGAGTTCACGCTGCGGTGCATGTGTGTGTGTGTGTGTGTGTGTGTGTCCACCCAGTGAGTGAACTAGATGTGCAGGGACCTTGCGTGCATGTTGGTGTGTGTTAGCTTCTCAGCAAGCCTGCCAGGCTAAGAGTCCAACATCTGTGAGTTCAGATGTTTTCTAATGATATGCTAATGGTGCTGGAGGGAGACAAGCACAGAGGCTAATGTAGCAGTCACCAACCTCTGCCTCTGTCTCTCTATCTCTCCCCAACACTATGACATTCTATCCATCTCCTGCTTTTCTCACCATTCGTCTGAATCTGTCATTTTCCTTGCGTCTTATGTCTTTGGGATGATTTCACTGCAGTCATGAGCTGGAACAACTTGCTTTGCACTAACTAAAATATAACTATTTAATTTGTTCATCCATCCATCCATCCATTTTCTTAACCACTTACTCCCTAGTGCGGGGTCACGGGGGTGCTGGAGCCTATCCCAGCTGGCTACGGGCGAGAGGCAGGGTACACCCTGGATGGGTCGCCAGTCCATCGCAGGGCAACACATAGACACACAACCATTCACACACACACTCACACCTACGGGCAATGGAGAGAAGCCAATCAACCTAATGCACGTCTTTGGACCGTGGGAGGAAGCCGGAGAACCCGGAGAGAACCCACGCAAACCCGGGGAGAACGTGCAAACTCCACACAGAAAGACACCAGGTCCGCCTCCGGGAATCGAACCCAGAACCTTCTTGCTGTGAGGCAACAGTGCTACCCACCGCACCACCGTGCCGCCCTTAATTTGTTCATGTTTTGTATATTGGATTCCTAGACTTGTGAATGATAAGCAAAAGTTAAACTTAAAATGAATGCCTGTGTGGCCTCTATATTTCAACTGTATAACCTAAATTAACTACAAAGACAGTGTATTATATAAGTACTTCGATCAATTCACCTTAAAGCACCGAAACTGAAAAAGAACTAAAAACAATTTCCTTCTAAGGCCCGAAAGACATAACATTAGCTTTTGTTCTTTAATATGCAAATAGACACATATTTTAGCAATATAATATGCAAGGGACAAGAATATTACCCCGGGGGAATAGACAACTGTGGTTGGGGTGGTGCGAGACGGATGACAATGAGAATGGAGACAATGCAAAAAGAAAAGCAGAACCCTAATGAGCCGCTGAAGGATCTGTGAGAAAATGATGCAGGTGCGACGGCTGGAAATAAGAAGCAGAAGACTGATGCACGGCAAAGGACCCATGAGGGACATGAGAGGTAATGCAGAAGAGAGCAGGATCCTGGTGAACTCGATGGAGGACCCAGCACTTTAAGTGATGAAACGGGTGGAGAGGAGAGCTGCAGGGAGCATCCAGGCAAAACAACGAGAAGTGCTTAGGATACTGTATAGAAACAGGTTTAAACCTCCAACAGCTCTTCCAGAATTAAAAAGCAGGTCCAGTTGGGAAACCTTCTCTGAAGTCTTACCGTACCTTCATCATTAATGTGACTTAGATGCATTAACTGATCCACTGACAAAGTTTGTCTTAAGGAGGATAAAACACAAAAACATGCATTATAAAACACCTCCCCTTAATCTTTCATGCAAACAGGCATTATCTTGGAGCGTCACCGTGTTCCACACCCTCACCTTCCTCAGAAAAAGCTCGAGGCTTAACCCCAATCATGGCCTACAGCTGTGTGCATGTATGAGTGAGTGGGGAATGATTTTTCTGTCATGTGAATGCGCCTGCAGAGAATTGGCCTCAAAGAAATTACTGGATCGTAAGGAGGGAGGTGGACGACTACAGCCGGGCTTTTGTGTCAGCTGGAAATGACTTGTCTGTGTGTGTGTGTGTGTGTGTGTGTGTGTGTGTGTGTGTGTGTGTGTGTGTGTGTGTGTGTGTGTGTGTGTGTGTGTCCTATAATGTGTCATCACCACATGGTCGGCCACTTATTAGCAGTGTCAGTGGACGTTCAAGTTCTTTTTTAATTTTGCATGATTAATGGAGGCCCTAACCTCAATTGTGATGTGTGGCGAGTTTGTGGGCAGAATTCAAAACCATGACATTAGATCAACATTAACATAAACTATACGAGCTTGCATGTTGAAACAATCTAAATGAAGCACAAAGCTCCGACTTTCATGTACGCACTGCTGACCTGTACTGTATTAACATTCATCTCCTGAAACTATTAATCTTGTTTGCAAAGGTTAATGCACAGGCCTCAGTAAATGATCAGAAAACACAGCAAACCCCAAACAAAGCCAGTTTAATGATAACCCTAATGAAATCCCAATGCGCAGCTCTTTGTGCCTTGTCTAATATTTCATAATAATTCTGATAGGTAGAGCCCAGTGACCACTAATTCACTCAAGAAATAAATTTGTGAGATTGCCCCATATTTTTTTTGCAGGGCTGCCCAAGCTTCAGGATTTCTAAAAATGTGCATTGTATGCACAAACCGCTGCTTTGCAGGGGCTAAAAGGACGCTGGGTCCCGATAAGAGAAACCGGCACAACCATGTACCCCCTCCTCCAATACTGCTGCTCACAGATAAACCACTTTTGGAAAGTGCTTATGACTGCTGGGGCAAAGCATCCACTGCTTGTGTATATGACCAGGAGTGTAAACATTTGCAGAGATAATGCCACTTATGAAACTGTGTGAGGGGAGGCTCCTTCTTGGGTCGAAGTCTGTAAATATTGACAGGAACGACTTTTTTCTTTAAGTTATAAATCAGTAAAAATGCACTTATTGGTTCGTAATAATTATTATATTACTCACTCTCATCAAATATCAGTACACATAGAAGAGGCAAGGCTCAAAGTGTGCAACATAGAAAGCAGGTGTCCATTAATGTTCAAAAGTAGAAAAGTGGCCTTAATGTCAGCTTTTAAGCTAATACACACAAGCCATATGCACGATAGGCTGATTGTGTCTAAGGATGCGGAGTGTGTGTGTGTGTGTGTGTTTCCTTCAATCATCGATATATCAGCATTCTCCTCAGCCTGAGACTGGTCTCTCATCAGTATGCAGGGTCAGCTTCATCATAGGAAGCTCAATCAAGCAGGAATTACCTGCGACAGCCGAGGATGCAAGAAACTATGAAGCTTTTTCCTCTGTAATGTTTGTATGTGTGTGTGTGTGTGTGTGTGTGTGTGTGTGTGTGTGTGTGTGTGTGTGTGTGTGTGTGTGTGTGTGTGTGTGTGGTTATAGCAGCGTGTTTGTCGCCGTGACTGCCCTGATGGGAATGGAGACAACTGTCGTTCCTGTTCTTGTGTTTGGCTCGTCGCGACACAGAATCAGAGCTGTTCCCTTAATCACCATCAATATTGAAACACTTGTTTGTTAGAAAAACCCCGTCTGCTGTGGCCAAATGCCGAAACATGCACATGTGAGACGCAAAGAGAGAATACTTTACACAAGGCCTTTTAAATCGTGATCAATTATTAAAATTAAGATTTCAATGCTATTTGAAACACAACTGTGAAAATAAAGTGTAAAACACACTGTATTAGTAGTAGAACACATTTTGTGCAGTTTGTGCTGTGTCACTGGATATGACAGACACACTACACATTCTGGGTCTACGGTACACAAAGAATAGCTGTGTGTGTGTGTGTGTGTGTGTGTGTGTGTGTGTGTGTGTGTGATTATCTCAGTGTTCTTGACAGTGTTTACTGTTCCACTTTACTATGTGGCACAAAGCTGTGTTTTATCTCGTCGTCCTCTGACTCTGCCTCTCTCTTCAGGACCTCTGTCCTCATTCACATTCACAGGGTGTCACACATAAGGAAGCTTCATCGAGTCAGTGCTAAATATCCTGTTGCATCAGTATCAGATGCACGAGGACGCTACTCTGCAACAATAACCTCCCAGAGTCGTCAATATTTGACACCTACGATACAGCAACGGGTACAAAATGACACCAGAAGTAGAGGAAGAGGCTGGGGTTGTGTTTTGGCACAAGCACAATACACGTGTTAGTTCAGTGACAAACCTCCACACGGTCATATGGATCTGCAATGTAGAGGAAGAAGACAACAGATGGATGAGAGAAAATATCACAATACCCGACATAAACACTGGCAACAATCAGCCGCTCAGTGTGTCGTCGGCTTTTTCTGACTGTGACACAGAAGCTGATGCTGTGTATTTATTAAGGACTTCAAGTGTTCTTGCTGAACGAACATTGGGTCTCTCTGAATATTGTGGAGGGTGTAACGTCCTTCTCCTTCTCAGGCTCATTTAACGGCTAAATGCATGGACGCTACACAAAATACAGGTTGGAGGAAGGACACAAACTTTTATTTATAGACCACGGATGCATCATCTGGTGTTTGGACTAACAGGGAAATTCACACAACAGTGCTATAGTACACAGTGATGAAGTGTGATCATAACTAATTTTAACTATTGCCCAAGCAACTGAAACAGTAAATATGAGGTTACAGCCGAGTGCAGAGCAAACACTGCTTTGGCCTTTTATCCTTCAGTCCCATGATGCAAATTCAAGGCGAATCATAAACATTCATTTGAATAATAGCAAACTGTAAAGCGTACTGGTGTCTGAGCAACCTGAATAAATAATATCCGCTGATTTCCAGGGAGCAGTGATCCTCCGAACCAAGGCCAGGCAAGTTGAAGCACAGGACCCGTTGGAGGAAAAGGATAAAAATAAGAAAAGACGCCTCCAAGATAATCTGCCAGGAGGTAAAAGAAACGTGCATGTAAGAGGAAGGAAGTCTAAAAAGTGGGCCGGACCGAAGAGGAGATAGGGAAAGAGAGATAAGAGCTCGCATGTCAGGACCCGGTGCTGGTTGGGGTTAGAATCAGCCGAACATGACTCTGCGTTGCATTTAGGGTCCAAATACGTCTGTGTTCACTGCAGCGGCCGCATTTCGCTCCTCAATGAGTCTTACAGACGTGACACAAATATGACTCAAATAAAACCACTTATTCCCTCTTCATAGTTCCTGGCCCCTGTCGTCATGCCCAGACACATCAGCCTCCACACACACACACACACACACACACACACACACACACACACACACACACACACACACACACACACACACACACACACACACACACACACCCAACCATGCTTAATTAGTTATTTCCGGAGGTAGTGGGGAGCTAAATGCCAGCCATCCGTCAGTGGTCCACCATGTGAACCCCCCCCCCCTCGCTCTCAGAACCTCCTCCCATCTCCGCTCTCCTCTCATTTATCTCTCAAGTGTCGCTGTCGATTCCTCGGGATTCTCCGTGCTCTCCCTTTATTCCCTCAGTCCTCCATTTTTTCCCCCCGGCCCATCCTCATCGCTGTCATCGCTCACCACCCTTATTTCTATGCCACGGCCGCTCCACCTCCATCTTGCTCGCTCTCTTTTTCCACGCCTCTCCTCGGTGGCTCGTGCTCTCACTGAGAGCTGACTGCGAGCTGTGGGAGAAGTCACTAACCTTTCATGACCTTTATCTGCTGTGCAATATGCAATGTGTGTGTGTGTGTGTGTGTGTGTGTGTGTGTGTGTGTGTGTGTGTGTGTGTGTGTGTGTGTGTGTGTGTGTGTGTGTGTGTGTTATCATTATACACTTTCACCAGACTAAATGCAAGCGCAATACTATATATCACGTATTAAGAAAATCAGAGGAAGACAGAGAAACTAGGTATGCTGCATAATTGAATGATTCATTAACGTTTCTATTTCTAATTCTGCTGACTCTGCTCCATTACTGAAAATGTGCATGTATAATACGGATAATTACTGACAGGGATTCACACCTTATGTGCTTTCAATTATGTTGAAAACCCTGAAATAATGAGCAAATGTGAATGATTTCATAAAGAGCATGAGTCACAGGTCAAAAGGCTAAGGAGCGTGAAACTTATAGAAAGAATCACACACATGTACCTGAATGGATGGATTAGGATGGTGGGAGGAAGCTGGAGCTGGTGAATGGATCCCAACCTCCTACTATACGTCAGGCTCTTATTTCTTTCAGCACAAAGTCAGGACTAGGGCAAATTCATCCATCCAGCTATTATGCAGCTCCTGCTAATGGTTCAGGAGGGGGTCATCACAACAAGTGACAATTCAGAGTCAGGAATTGAAATAACTGCACGTCTTTGGAGGGAGTCACATGGGAGCTGTAGTTCTACTGGTTCCACTGGTTCCACTGGTCAGGGAAAAGTTTGAATCACTGGATTCTCTCGTTCGTAAATAAAAACCTCCCTTCCTGTTTCTACCGCCGCGTCTTCGAGAGCAAGTTCTCGTACGTCTCAGGCAACGTATGGCAGCGCTCCACTCGCAGCACAGTCGCGTTTTCGCCCCAACTCGTCCCGTGTGGCTGCGCGCGTGAATACGTTGGCATTTAGCGCGTTGCTCCTGCACACGGCTTCCAAGGGAGGCTGGCAAGACAACGGGCCAGTGTGTTCTCAGTTTGTAACGCGCCGGCCTTCCAGAGCAAGAGAAATAAGGATGGTGTGTGTGTGTGTGTGTGTGTGTGTGTGTGTGTGTGTGTGTGTGTGTGTGTGTGTGTGTGTGTGTGTGTGTGTGTGTGTGTGTGTGAGACTAACAGCACATGTAGCCAGACTGGCACAGGAATGTTTGACGTTATGTAATTCAGCAAGGTTTGATATGACCTGGAAAGAAACAATGCTCACGTTACACTTCTACTGCAGTGTGTGTGTGTGTGTGTGTGTGCGTGTGCGCGCGTGTGTCGTCCTCCGCCACCGACCAACTAAGCCAACTCAGAGCGGGAGAAACGGAGAGCAGGGGGATGCGGCGAATGAGATAAATGTTTTTTCTTCAAAGGAGCTCAGCCCGTGGCGCTCCGCCGCGCTCTCCTTCCTTCTTTCCTCTCGTTTAATTAAGAAAGCAATCCCTCCTTCCCCCGAGCTCCCTCGCTCTTCTGGCGGGAGCCACGCTTAATAAATGATCGCGATGATAATGCGGGACGACGGGAGCGGCGCACGTGTGTGAAGGCGTCGGCCAAGTGTGTGTGTGTGTGGGTGTGTGTGTGTGTGTACTTGTCAACACTGATCCAACATGTAAGAGACTCGCTACAGTAGCACAGACTTAAGACAAGAACTATTTTTACAGGGATCAACACTGTTTATTTTTGTGTGTTATTATGATGAGGAACTTACTGAACAAACTCAACACTCTTACATCTTAGTTTGCTTTATTTAAAATGATCTCAATATAAAATAAATATATTATTGAACTACTTTGTCACAACTTCGTCCATGTGACTGAAGACCAATGTTTATCATGTTGATTGGAAGACGACAATGTAAAGTTGTGTGTCTTCCTCCCGTGGACTCATCACCTGCAGAAGCAAAGCGCTCACGAGGAGACGAGTCACGACCGGCTGGTTTTAGCGCCGCTATACTCGGGTTCGTCGCTGTCACGACTGCGGTATAAATATCCTGGTCGCGAGGCGCTGCTGTCGTTGCTATGTTCTACCAGGTAATGAAGCTGATGCACAAAGCGGCGGCACAGACAGGAAAACTTTACAGAGACTCAGAGCCGAGAGGCCGACGGATGGCGCAGGTTTTTAATTCATCACTTCTTTGCTACTTGTTTTGCTTTCGTGGCTGTGATTAATATTAAGCGTAAAACATTACGAGAATGCTCTTAATTTCTATTTCTACACGCTCAGTCAGTGAACGTAAAAACTGTTTGTGTTAATATGTGTGTTTTTTTTTTCAAAAGAACCATCTGCATTCAGCAATTTCAGTGATGGCTCAGAATAATAAAAGAGCTCCTCAACAATAAATCCCCCAAAATGGCTGCAGACGCTATTAATATGAATAAAACTAAAACAGGAGCAGTGCAATATATTAATATGAGTCCTGAAGAGGCTGATGATGGCAACGAGGTACGTGTCACAGACACAGCAGTCGTAGAATGGCTGAGTCTAAACACAGTTGGAGGAGAAATTAGAACGGGTCAGGAAAGACAATGTGCGATGTGGGAACTGGAGAGATGAAAGGAACGAATGGCTTAAGGGAGCGTTAAGGAGTAAAGAGCGAAAGGATGGAAGTGGGAGCAGGGATAATGAGAGGAACAGGGCGACGCTGAAGAGCCAGAAAAAAAGAAGGAACGTGAACGGCCGCTTGGAAGGAGAAAGGAAGCAACGCTGCGTCAAAGCGAGAATATAAGAGATGAAAACTAATTCCTTCATTTCTTCCTCTAAACGGTCGGCATCTAACCTCCGTTTAAAGGTGGAGACGCCAGGGCCTGACAGCGGGTCGGGCGTGAGGAATGACCGTGAAGGGAACGTGGTTCTGTCCCAGCGGGGGGGGGGGGGGGGGGGGGGGGGGGTCTGGGCTGCGGCTCGGCCCCCGACGCAGATCGCTCTCCTCCGGCACAAGGCGAGGCAGTGTGGCTTCCCTGAATTATTCAAACCTCTGTCCCTCCCTGCCTCCCCCCCCGCCCCCGTCTCCCCCTCTGAGTCGGGCACAATGGCGCCCTGTGGGCTTCCTGCGTCGCCAGGAAGCGAGGGGCCTTTCACTGGCGGCCAAGGCGCACAGCTGAGCGGAAGACGAGCCCCCTTTCTGGGCTCCACTCCACCGGGCCCAGCGCTTCCACCCGCCTCTCTTCCTCCGCCCCCCCCCCCCCCCACACACACCCGCCCACGCCCGTTACTCAACGGCGCGTCGGCCCTCATGCGTCGCTCTAAGGACCCCCCCCCCCCCGTAAACTCCTCGTCAGCGTTTTATAGGTCATCATCGCTCAAATATGCATGCGCTGTGTCCTCCCTCCATTCTGCATTTAAAGCCTCTCCTCTTCATCGTTTCACGCACTTTATTCCCTGATTGTGTGTTTCCCGCTCCCGCGCCTGCCTCCGTCTGGTGCCAGGTTTTGGACTCTTTACTCCACCCTGCATGAATCAATAGGCCCGGCTTGACAGTGGCGAGTGCTCCTCGCGGCTCCTCGCTCGATGCTGTGACACGTAAAAGTTCTAAACTAGGGGAGAGGAAAAGCGCTCCCACTGCCGCTGTGGAAGCGGAGCCAAGTCTGGAGACGGCGCTCCCTGTTGAGGCAGGTGTGTGAGCTTCCTGTCGTTCTCGGGGCGGGTGCCGCTCGCTGATCAAAGCCCCGGTGTCTGTTTCAAGACGGCGGCTCTGCGGAGCCCAAGCTTCAGCGTGGTCTTTGCCTGTGGAGATCAGTGAACTCACTCTCCTCCCTCCCTCCCTCCCTCCCTCCCTCCCTCTCTGACCCGCTCCTTCACACACCCAGCAGTAAGTCTTTAGCTTTCGGAACATCCAAAAAGCAACGCGTTAAGACGTGTGCTGGGATTCTAAATTTGTGCCAAAGCTTGAAAGGTACTGATAATTTCCCAGTAATTTAAAAATTTTAAGAATAACAGGAATAACTAATACTGAAGAATTATGCTCATCTTCAGGTCATTTTATTGGACTGCTACTCATTTGTGGACCATTATCACTGTTTAACTAATCTGACAAAAAGCCACTGCCAGTGTTAAACCATAACATGTATTATTATATTATTAATAATACAATATTATTAGCTCTTCAGTGAGCAAACTAAGGTACTGAAGTTTGTCAAAATGTAACTTAATTACCGTCACTGATCCAAACGATGCCGCTCCACTGCTCTACCTGAACACACTGTGGTCTTTCTCCTTAGAAACACGTGTGCGTACTGAAAGCATTCACATCGACTCTTAGCCACAAACAATTCTTTTTTATCTCCCTGTACTGTATATAATCACTGAACTACTGTTGAAGATATTTTTTATGGCTTCAGGCCACATTTAATATGAGTTTAGCACTTAATCCTGCACAGTTATTACTGTCTTCAAAATATTGGTCGGACTGACAGATGGGGACGCGAACAGATATGAAAAAGCATAAAACTAAAAAGGAGCCGGGGCTGAAGGCGGTGGTGCCCGTTAGAAGGACTGTCGCCGTGAATGGGAGGAATTACAGGACAGTGATTGAGTGGACGAGGGTGTGTGATGACAGGGGTGCAATAGAAGTGAGGGATGGAAACAGAAGATATTAGGAGAAAGGGAAAAGTGGGTGAGTCAGAGCAGGAGACGGGACGGTGCATGAGGGACAGAGAGAGAGAGAGAGAGAGAGAGAGACAGAGAGAGAGAGAGAGAGAGAGAGAGAGAGAGAGAGAGAGAGAGAGAGAAGAGAATAGTAGAGATAAGAGAGAGACAAGATATATTCAACTGCAGATATCTCTCCTTCAGATCTAAAAGAGTATCCTCCGCTTACCCTCTTCACTCTCTTCTGGTCACTGGCATCTTTGTTTTTTTCAATCACACTTAAGTGTCTTTGAGTGAGTCTCTCGAGGCTTATGCTCATATGCTCATATGAGACTCACACACACACGCACGCACGCACGCACGCACGCACGCACGCACGCACGCACACACACACACACACACACACACACACACACACACACACACACACACACACACAGATCCTGAATGTTTCATTGCTTCCATTTGCAAGATTACATCTTTCAATTCAGATGGAGGTGGTTGTTGTCCCATGGCAAGTGTGTGTGGCTACAACTTCTTAGGAGCAATAACTCATCAATACAAGAAGAATACAACATGAAGTCGGGACTTTCATGACTTACACTTCTCTCAGACATCTTGAACCCTCACAGTGGCCTCGGAAGCATTTGAAGCCTTCGTGGCTCTCATTCCATCTCCAGGTCTCAGCGCTACAGCGGTGTTCTGCTTTAACAGCACTGTCAACTCAGCTCAGATATGAGAGACTTCATTATGAGCTTGTTTTGTTTGATAGCAGTATCAAAGCAAACTGGAACATCTGTGCTTTACACCTAAATTACTACACATTTAATGACATTGCTGCATCAGATTTAGATCACTTTCAGACTCAGACTACAAATGCTACAATCTATTCTCTTTAAGCACATACAGTATGAATACACTAACATTGATAACCTATGCTTTTTTGACATCCGGTTACTTTCTTGTGAAGTTGTACTGTATCTTCTAGCTTCTAACCTGACACAACTTGACTAAGTAGCAGCGGTGGCTCACTGCCGGCACACGTGTGTGATGGTTGCATTGCATTACACGGGCTGACGAATTCATCAGGACGGCGCCGTAACGAAGCGGCCTGACAGAACGTGGGCAGATAATTGCCCCAGTCAGAAAACTCAAGATGTCTAGTGCAACAAACACCCATTATCAACTGTCAGGCTGTTATCCACATATCCACATACAGATTGTCGTGTAAACAAACCAAATGATCGGACTGCTCCCACACGCGCAGCGCTTGCAGCCGATGCATCACCTTCTGACACGGGCCTTCATTTAAACCCGGGTAAATGTGGACACAAGCGATCAAGGAGCTGCTAAAACCTTGCCGCACCATTCGCGACATGTTAATGGAAGAGGTCGTTTAGATACAGAAGCAGGAGCGACACAGTGAGCTTCAAGGACCCACAAAACAGGTTGCTTATTGCATTTCAATTCATCATCAGGTTTTAATAAATGACAGGTGGCAGCAGGGGCGGGTGGTGGGTGCAGCACGGTCACATTGTAAAGTTCAGCTCCGATGTGTGAAACATGTGATAGTTGTTAGGACCACAACACTATGCAGAAGCAGCCACGAAACTTCACAGCCGGAGCTGCACCTACTGTTGAATGTCAGACACATGCTCCCCAATCTGATTCTGTCTGAAATATTCTGTGTTATTTTTTTTTGTTTGTTTGTCTACTCAGAAATAGAAATGTAATTTTCAGGAGACACAATTGTTTGGTCCTCGGCAAAGGGACCCATGCTATGACATTTTAATCAGCCAATGCTTTGTTTTTGTTCTATATTGAAAGCGGTGCTGCTTGTGGAATAGACGAGGCATGAAGTAAAAAGCCAGTGTTTGCAAGTCCAGACCAAAGTGCTTGTGTCACTGTTGCTTGGGTGAAAACGTACCTAACTTTCTCTTGACATAATGATGTCTCAACACTTAATGTCCTGACCAATTCTCATTAGGCAAAACATCCTTGCGCCTGCTACTTGCTCAGCTAAGACTCTTCGCTCCTAGTAGAGGGCTTAACCTATCATTATCATCAATAAATCAATGCATGCAGCTTCATATCATCAGCATTCAAGCATCTCTCCTAAACAAATTGATTAGTTCTCCTCCCCTTTCCGCCAGCGAGCTTCTCTTCTCTCTGTGTCTGTGTTCACTCCGACATTTTTCTACTTTTAAGTTGTTCTCTGTCTCTGTGACAGGCGCAGTGTCGGCTCCTATAACCACAGGTGGTCGGGTCACGTCATTCATTATAAATGGACACAGGTTTGCTTCCTCTTAACCCGTGTGGCGTTCACTCTATTTATATCTGACCTGCCATTAACAAACAGTCACTCCTCCCTCTCCAGACACTCTCTCTCTCTCTCTCTCTCTCTCTCTCTCTCTCCTAGTGAAGATCAATAGACCTACTGTGCATCCAGGCGACTCAGCTCGTCTGGATGCATCCTACTCGGTTACGAGAAAAACTAAGCATATTAACACGTGTACGGAACATTTCGCTTTGTAAATTATACACAAACAGATTCAGATGTCCTCGCAGCAGTGAGGAGAAACATACAACAACTCCTACACATGTTCATGCCCTCATATACATTAGCAAATATAAGTCACAGATGCAGAGGCCAAGCAACATGACAGATACACTGCAAACACACAGCAATTGTGTTTATGGCTCTAAGAAATGGACCGATTCATTATTCATACGGGTTTGTTATGTTTTTGTTTTCAGCTCAGCTTCTTAAGTTTACTTAAAAGAGCATTGAGAGGACAAGCCAGCACAAAGGCTGACGTGTGTGTGTGATGACCAGGATGAATATATTTTAAATATAATTACAAATCACTAGTTTTCTTAAAAAAGACTATATTCAATATATTCATGAGATGTTGGACTTAACTCCCACTGGAAGCCAGTGTTTCTCTGCCTGGGTCAAAACTAACACCTACACAAACAAAGCCTCGATGCTACAGCAGAAGAAGAGCTGCTCTGCTTGTCATCAGAGGTGTAAGGAAGTGAATCTTACCATCTTCACATCATCTTACTAATGAAGGTAAAGTAAAAAAGGGGCTTCAGTTTTAGTGCTTAAAGTTACACTTAACTCAAACGTGATCATTAAAAGTCATCACCAGCAAAACGTCCTCATGTTCAGCAAAGTGCTTCGACCTCTGATGTGATCCAGGCTAATCTAGCAGCTTCTTATACGTGTATATGTGATGAATTGTTGATATTGTTCTAGCCTTCACATCATTTATCTTAATAATAATTAAACAATCTTACTAAACCTGTACAGGCACAGTGTGCTGGACTCTAGTGAACACACTGTATATTGGCCCAAATGTAATAAATATATATACTGTACACTTTTTAGAGAAATATAAATACAAATATTCTTATCTGCTCATGTACTCCCACAAATTTCTGTCTGTTTGGCCCAGTGCTGGAAACCAGCGTAATGAGACCTTGCTGGTAATATGCAATTAAACTGAAGTCAGCCGCTGCCATATCAGACAAAATTAGCTGCTCCTTCCATGCATTCGGCTCTGCTTTATCCACTCTCTGTCAAAACAAGGCTCAAAGGGTTGCACTACGCTCCTTCATTAGACAACTGAGTGCAGACACACACACACACACACACACACACACACACACACACACACACACACACACACACACACACACACACACACACACACACACACACACACACACACACACAACTTCTGACTGCTGCAGGGAGCTTGATTATAGCCATTACCAGTGTGACAGCAGTGCCACAGTTAATGATATCTGTGTTATATACCGAGCAGGGCCGTGTGGTGAGTTATTAATACTAAGATGCTTCATTTTTATGGCCTTATCGATATGGGCTCTTTCACCGGTCAATACAGCTTCTTCACACCAATTACTATTCATCCACAGAGCAAATCAACCCAGCATGACCTGTGTGTGTGTGTGTGTGTGTGTGTGTGTGTGTGTGCGACGATGAGACTCTAACCTCTGTGGTTTGACATAACCTCTATATGTATATAGACATTTATGGGCTATAGGCACATGATGGTATTACATTATCTAATAAAATTACATGTGGACCATGAAACATCATGAAAATAATTCAAATAACTAATCATAATTGAATGAAACCTTCCACTGAGGGTATAGTCAGGTGGGTCCATGCAGACACACTGGTTGAGACATGTGAATGAGGGACACTGTGAACTACAAGCACAAGAGTCATCCATAAAAGACGTGAAACTAGGACTTGTGGTACGTGTACGGAACAGCCGTACTGAACCACAGAGTGCATGAATTCATTGATTCTCATTAATCAAACCTACTGGGTTTAGAACATGATGGCTGGTCAGAATAAAGAAGCAAGGAAGCTTTACTGTGGTCACAAAACCATCAACAATATCATGAGCAGCATCAGTAAATTAAAAGTAAAGTACTTCAAAATTGTCAAAGTGCATATTTTAGAGCTGGGGCCTGTGAATATACAGACATGATCCACACATTCAGTGATTCCTACCATCTGTCCAGACAGTTGAACGCTCCAGCCGTTTGTCATGAATACTTTAAGTTCACTAATTCACCAAAGTGCACTAATTTAGCTGTTTCCCTGCTGTCTGTACCCCGTGTACTGCGAGTCCTGCCCTGGACATCATAATTAAGGACCTGTTCTGTTTCTGCTGTAGTTTTTATTTCGCCCGTGTTCGACCGACCCATCAAAGCCTCTGCACATGCTACAGCTCACATCTTCCCACTCCAGCACAAAGCTTTGATCCTGCTCTTGAGTTCATTAGAAGCGCCTTCGTTTAATATTTTATCACTCCGTGATTGCTACTAAAACGTTCACCTTTGAGCACGGCTGGCAAATGTTTTTCTATTACAACCTTGAAAAGGTCATTGATGGATATACAAACTGGTGGATACACTAACACTTAGATCTGCACAGCGGGACCTGTTGCTAGTTTTAAAATGAAAAACTTCCTTCTTTAAGATAATAAGTACCTGTATAAATATTTGTTTTGCCACAAATCACAAAAAACACAACTGCAGGTGGAGGAAGGCTAGACTTGTCAGGGAGATGTCTGAGATGGAGAGAGAGAGTTAATCCAACTGTTTGGAAACCAGGACATACAGTACACATCATTTTGGGAAAGATCAGTGCATGATATACGACATCAGAGTGACTGTGTCTGTCTCTGTGGACCTTTATATCTTGATACAGTATGTGTAGAGTTTTGTGCAGTGCAGTAGTTTTCTCTCTTGACATTTGAATGTCTGTGTGTGCGTGCTATGTAGTTTCCAGAAACAGTTGACCACTCTGAGCTCTATCTTTATACCTAATGTTTAGCAAACATTGAGCTTACAATGCTCTTTTAATTCATAGAGCAGAGCTGACAGAGCAATTGAAGGAGAGCAGACAGAGCAGACAGAGCAGACAGAGCAGATGAAGGAGAGCAGACAGAGAAGACAGCAGACAGAGCAGATAGAGCAGACAGTGCAGACGAAGGAGAGCAGACAGAGCAGACAGAGTTTCGACCTAAGTCGTCTGTCTGACTTTCCTGTTGCACTGTTCTCTGACAGATTAAATAAAAGTCTAAAACCCAGAGTGATCATTTGGGTACACAGCTGTCAGTCATCCTCCAGTATGTCTGTGCACTTTTAAAATCCACCTGATACAAAACGTGTTACTGCATCTTCTCTGTTAACCTATTAATGAAATACTTTGCCTCTAGTGCTTTTAGACTTGATTACTGTCCAGGGTCGTTTCCACACGCAGCAATTCAGACGCTGCAGCTGGGCACAGGGGAGTAATAAATGCTAATATGATTTGTGAGCTCATGTAAAGCGGCTGATCAGATGAATCGGGCTAGGTTATTAGAAGCGCGATACAGACAGGGAATCTGATTGAGCCCATCAAGTGAGCACGTGCCCTCACAGATGTTTACCAGGATAAAAGCCGACTCCCGAGGACCAGCGCGTGTTAGCGACAGCCTCATCTGAGCGGCGCGGGGGGAATCACGGCGTAAAGCGGCCTGTTAAGGACCAGATGAATCACGCCCGTGGCGGCGAGGGCACGGGCTGAAAACGAAACAGTACACCCGCTTCCTGTTGTGGCCCCGTCTCCTCCGGACGACGCCCAGGCAGTTTGCAACGCAACGCCCACAGACGGTTCCACCACAACTGCTGCAGTCAAATGCGCTGTCAGCCTCGAGGAACCTGCGCGGCAGACGTTTCAATGTGCTACAGCGGTGGAATGGAGATGACACGAGACAGGTTTAGTTTGCTTTTTTTTTTTTTCTTCCATCTGACGATCTGATGACGATCTGGCTGTGAAGAACGGCTACGGTGGGAAATCAATCTGTCACATCTGGGTGTTCGTCAAACAATCACTCCCGCATTTCCCGTCATTACCACCTTGAAGGCGCGTTTGTCTTTTCTCCGCAGGCCGTGCAAACATCTCCGCTTCTTTTCCACCACCTTGAACTTGGGCGTCTGTCGAACCCCCTCCCGACGAGCCCCGACTCATCTTTCATTCTCCTCCTCTCCTCTCGGTGCATCACATCTAATCATGTACTTGTCGGCAGCTTGTGACAGGAGAGATCGCTGGGGAGATCATTGCTTTCTCGCCGGTGAATTATTTAACCACGCTAACTTTATAGCGCGGCGAGAAACTAAAGTTCAGAGCGTTGGCCTCAGAAGAAAAACTTCCTCAACTAAATTCCTCTTTTTTAGTCTTTGCAAACTGCATTTAATAAAGGCCCCGTGTCAAACCCTCATCGCCGCCTGTGGCTTCAACTCATGTTACAGTAAATGCCAGCCAAGAGTTTACGAGTGAAGCTGTTCTAATGATCACTTTGTCAAAAAGCCAGTCATTGGAGGCCAAGCAGCATATGCTTTACGCTGCAACCACTCCTGGAATATTTATTGACGGTCATGAAGGATTAATTGGGCATTTAACTTGACCGGCTCTTACTGTAAAATAAAGAGGCTTTTAGTGTAACTTCATTTGAAATCCAAAACCGTAAAAGCGCCTCTGTCCGACTTCTACTGTAGCTGTTTGCGTCCGGCCTCGTCTCGCCGCCTTTTGCCTTAATCTTGCTTTTCATTGTTGCGATCCTCACATTCAACAGTTTTCGCCTCCCACTCGGTTTTCTGGCTCTTGTCCCGTCCTCTCTTCCACAGTGCTCTAGTCCATATCAATGAAAATGTCAGTGGTTTCCTGTTTTGCCTGTGGCATTTCTGCCTCCATAGCACACTGGCACCCCCCACTCCCCTCCCCCCACTACTTTGTCCATTTTTCTAATGTCTTTGCACGCATGAATAACCACTTGCAGAAATGATGAACGCTACTCTCTCCCAGGATATTTGCTAATTCATTTCCACGTCACCGAGGCTTGGTTTTATTTGATTTCGCGGTAAAAAAGCAGGCCGTCTCCCTCTTCAAATGTCACTCACTCTCTCATCCCTTGTTTAGCTCTCTCTGTGGCAGCAGCTCTTTTTTAAGAGCTCCTTTCATGCCAGTCACTCACTCTCCCCATCTCCCCGAGGGGCTCAAGGACTGCAGCATGACGGCCACATAGCAGCGACAGACATGCGCCCGTCCTGTACACAGTCATGCATGCGTGGGTCCCGGATTACTGCTGCACGTACAGTGACAAAGGGAATGAAAAGACATGGAATGGACACATGCACTCACACACATGCATGTAGTCTGCAACAGAGATGCTACAGTGTATATGTTGGACAGGCAGCTACGGCTAAAGGTCTGTTTTGATCCAGTAACAAACAACAACACTAGTACTGCATCAGAATGTGCTACTATTTCCCAACATTCTGTCCAAGATAAAATGGAAATGATGAACCTCTGATTGTTACCATTTTCAATCAAATGATCCAAACCAGGGTTTCCAAAATCCTCCTAAAGCCTAAATCTTAGTCCAAAAAAGTCCAAAATTTTACCTGTGTTGACACTGTTTTTTTAGTCTTAACTAGTTTGTTTCTTCTCATTTAATATTGTTAATTTCTTTCTTTTCATCCATGACCTACTTGTTCTATGATTTCTCCTTCTGCCTCTTCCACATTCGATTTTACCTTTTACTCTCTCGCATTAATTGCTTTCTCTCTGCTTCACGTTTTCTTTTGCCATTTACAAATGCGTTTCTTCTCTTTTTCTCAGAGAAGGTTAACAGGGAGTTTACATATGCTCTATGTCATATTTGGTATTTTTGAAGCTTCTGTGCTTCTCGCTGCTGTATCTCGATGTCAGAGTTTGTGACAGGCTGAGCAGGTTTGTGAATATGTTTTTTTTTTTTTTTGCTCAACACCTCATTTCTTTCTGCTTTACCATTTTCCCACTTTCTTGCCTGTCCAAGCACTGTAGACCCAATGTTTGTGTTATATGGAGGCTGTTAAGTGCTTTATTAATGCAAAAGATATTTTGTATTGCAAGTTTTGTTCATCTATTCCAACAGAACAGTCTTTTTTTATTAATCTCTAAAGTCATGGCTTGAGATGATTCTTCTTTAAAATACATTTTAAAAGTGAAGTTATTATTAATTATTTTTTATATCTAAAACCTAGCTAATACTTCCCTCTCTGCTCCTCGCACTACGCTGCCAATGATGTAATGAGATAACCCTCCGGCAGGTTTGTTTTAATGTGGGGGCTTGGTTCTGATGGCAACTGTGTGAGGTCACACATCAGAAGATTTGATTCATTTTCTACCTATGGAACTTGTACCTATGCGCCAGTTTCACAAAGCTCCTATTGACACCTGGCCTGTTATTATTACACTGCTTTCTCTTGAAAGCATGCCTTGTCATGAAGCACATCCACAGCAGCTCCCGAGAACATGCTGGAAAACGTGTTAGTGCAGTATGTCTTCTGATAAATTGGCTTTCTGTGTTTTCTGTGCTCCAGTTTTCTTTAATGTGATATTGGGGTTTTAGAGCTTTTGTAATAGCATTATTTTTGCCTTGTCCTATGTCTTTCATTATTTTCTGTCTAATAATGTGAAGTATCTGCGCCTCTTATCTCACCTTATCTGTTTCGCTCATTCCTCTGCCGTCCATGGACGACTGCAGTGGGAAAGCATCGTTTTTTCCTGCCTTCCACTGTCTCAGTGTGTGCCATTAACTTTCTCTTAGCATTTATGGTGCTTTCACCACCACCACCATTACACATCTCTGTTTTCTGTCATCCTCTCTGTCTCTGTCTTTCTGGACACACAGTATTGTCACATACCGTAATTCCTAGACTATAAGTCATTACTTTTTTCCAGCGCTTTGAGCCCTGTGTTTCATTGCTAATTTGTGAATTTTTACAAGCTTCATGCCGCTGAACACGGTTCCCGCTGAACAAACTGTTGAGGCTCGCGTTTTGTATGCGCACTTAGTCATTATTATGTGTTAGCGTTGAGACTCTTTAGTGCGCTCCTGCTACCAGTTTTATGGTAAAGCTCTGTTCTTTAAGGATGCACCCGTATGTGATTAAGTTGCTGACTGCGTCGGATGGACAGAGCTGACGGAGCGGATTCTTCTTTCTGCCTTAAACGGACATGTTGTGAATTTGCATAACATGCACTGAACGCACATCTGTGTTTCACATCTGGAGGCTTTCGGATCGTTCGTCCCATTATTATGAAACACCAAGTGAGAATTTCTTCAAATCTGGAATCATTGATGAACTGATTAGATTTTGGTGGTTACAAGTCACCGATGCTGAATGACATTCATCCCTTTCTCATCTCTTTTCATCCATCGCACCTTGGCAGACACATGTGTTATAACACTGTGAGAGAGCATTTCTAGCCACTTTCTGTCGTTGAAGCCCTGACACAATGTTTCATGATACTAGAATGAAAAAGTGGAGCCAGAGGATGAGGGCATCGCCAACATAATCCGTTTGCTACGTGAGCTGTGCAGCAGGAGCAAAGCAACTCAGAGCGGCTATTTTTAAAGCCTCTCACCGCGTAAGCAAGCGTGCTGCATTGTGATTCAAAGCAAAGTACGTTTGCAGCACACGCTGACTGTTGTTGCCATTGTTTTCAACCAACAAGCAACTCCTCAGATGCTGTGCAAACAAGCACAGACTCAGTCCAGACTGATTTCTAAACTTGATCAGAGAGGTTTATTTCATGTTTCTCTCTGCCTCCATACATTCAAGGTGCAACACAATTTGTGAAACAACCTCAAACTGTCACCGTGAATAAAACCAGTTTGATTCTTTTCCTGGTGCAGGAACTGAACAGGCCCTATCACCTGTCTGTGCCTCGCGTTGTCTATAGATGAAGACCTGACAGATTAAGTGGATTGCACCCTATTCAAGAATTTATATTTGTGCTTGTTCAACAGAACATTTTCCAACCTGATACTGTAGTTGATTAGTGTTATCCATCCATCCAGTATCTGAACCATGTACAGTATCCTTGTAAGGGATATAAGCGTATCCCAGCTGTGACTGGGTGAAAGGCAGGTACCTGTGCAATGGAGGCCACCAGGCCATCACAGGCCCACACGCACAGACAGACAAGCAATAGAAGAACATCCACGAGTCCTTCGGTGATATGATAAAACTGCACCGAACATGCTTACTGTACTTTTAACTACATTTGTGTTGTCTGTATTTATTTTGATGAAATAGTCCAAAGCAGCTGCTCTCTTTCAGTTATGTGCACAGTTTTGTGGCTGCTCTCTCTCATGACCTGAGGAATTTCCTGGAATTACCTGTTTCCTGATCACCTATGAACCTACACACAGACACACACACACACACACACGCACACACGCACACACGCACACACACACACACACACACACACACACACACACACACACACACACACACACACACACACACACACACACACACACACACACACAAAGGGCACAGCATGACAGCAGGACAATCTATTATGAAAGGAACCCAGCCCCTTCCTGATTGGAGGTCTGTGTACATGTGTTCATGCCATGAGGTCAGATTCTTTCTCTCTGTCTATAATGTGTCTATGGAGAGAGAGCTTGTCATCAAACAAGGGCGAGCACAGTAGGTTTAAGCTGCATAATAATGAAAGCTACTGAATGTAATTAAATTACATGGGACATTAAATTCAGATAAGGACAGTTTGCTGCACAGTGGCACGGATCTGGTATCAGCCAGTCGACTAACATTCTTATCTTCATTCCTATTGTCTAAGTTTACTGCTCCAATGTGAAGCACTGATTAACTGTTGCCTTTCACATCAGACTTTGAAAAAAAATATTTCATTGTAAATATGCTGTACAATTAGGAAAATGTGGGTGTATGTCGATGTGGATGTAAAAGAAGAGCAGGAAACTTTTGTGTCCACAAGTTGCACAGGAGGGAAATGAGAAGAAGAATGAACAAAGGGACCACAGACGAGCTCTCCTCATGTTAAGCTGGAAGGGCCAGGCGGACTTGAGGTGAATGGAAAAGTAAAAGAGACGAGGAGTGAAGGATGTGGAAGAGGACCGGTGGTGAAAGAGGTGATTGTAATGCATGAAGCAGATGTGCTCGCGTGTAGTATCGAAAGGTGATAAAAGAACTGCTGCCAGACAGCAAGCTCTGCTTAAAGTTTAATGGCACAGCACTGATTCACTGACACTGGATAACAGCTGAGAAAAGCCCTGTGTGTGTGTGTGTGTGTGTGTGTGTGTGTGTGTGTGTGTGTGTGTGGGGTGTGTGTGAGTGCGTGCGTGCGTGCGTGTGTGTGTGTGTGTGTGTGCTTCCTTCTATTGTGTTTGGCTGCAGCTTACACCCAGCATTACCGTCGGTACATGCGACAGAGGAACCTGCAGAGCTCCAGTGCACACGCTTTCCGTGATGAGGCCGTGACTTGTGTCGCGGGTCAGCGCAGGTTCTGTTGTGAATGCCGTGTTATGAATGAGGGTATTGTTTGTAAAACACACTGTTGGTTTGATGTTGGCATTTCATGTCAAGGAGCGACACAAGGGGCGTTCACAAAGTTGCCGTTATGGAACTCTTACGTGAAAAATGCCAAAAAATACTTTTGTAGAAATATACAAGTAAAACAAAGACTATTACAGGTTATTCAATACTATTCCACTACTGGTGTTATCTAATACAATACAAACTGGCAGGTGCCACTAAATTTGATGCTGATGTTGAGCCTGGGTCACCTTGTTGTGATGTGTAAAGGTGCTGCAGTACAATTTATAAATACACTTTTAACTAATTTGCTGAACTTATTCCCTTTGGAGATTTTTATCTCTTTTGAGTATTTCTGTAAGTTAAACCTTTATTTTTCCTACAACAGGGGAAATTTTAAATGGACACTAATATATTAAAGAGCATGAATATTGTTTTTTTTCACGTTGCATTTATCTGAAAGCTCTTTAGTGGTTTTCTTCCACATCTATTACAGTCTTCTCACATGTGCTGCATATTTATAATTTAAATGACTCCACAGTATATTTCAAATTAATGTTTCATTGGATCTAGCATCCGATTCTCTTTATTCCGTCTTCCTTGTGAAAAAGCGTGAATAAAAACATTACACGTTCTATGAAACCTCAGGTTGTTTTGTGTTTGTTCTGGGCAGGTTTTGCAGGAGAGCCGTGAAAACCCTTCATGAAATTCAAAATGCCTAAGTTTTGCTCAAGCACACTTTCATTCCTTTCCAAATCTCCCACTTCACTGTGCATCGTCGGCCTGCTTTGGGGATGGTGAAATCTTTACTGGACACATAAAATATGGATGCACTTTGTGCCGGGGCATAAACACACACACACACACGCAAAATATGAGTGGTCGTTAATGGAAGAATCTGGTTATTATTTAGATACAGCGTTTTTGGCCCTTGTTCATTCTGCTAATGCATCTAATGTGTTATAATGAATCCCTTGGAGTGATGCAAGGCAAGGATGGGACACTTGACTAAAAGCTGCATGTGGCAGATGGGAAAAATGTCCAAGGTGACAGGAGAAATGCTGTTCAAGGCGAAATGCTTCAGAAACATTCCTCCTATCTAGCAAGGCTAAATATAGGCTCATTAAAAATCGAAAGAGCCCATTGATGGGGAGGGGAAGGGTTGTACACGGGGAAAGAGTTTGTCAGAAACACAGACGGAGCGGGATTAGAGGGGGAGACGGACAGGTAAAAGATTTCAGAGCGGGGAAGCGATGATGAGAGGAGAGGGAAGCACGTCTTCTCCATCACAGTGCCACCAGTGCACCCGCTTCCCCTCTTTGTTCTGTGTCTCATCCACTATTCAATACGCTGGACCTATTCGGCCAGCGGACAAAAAAAAAGTCTCATTGTCGGGCTTCACTTCCATTCCGTCTCCATTTGAAAAGGTGAAGTGAGAGGAAAAGGGGCTGCAAGAAGTACTGTGGAGAAGTAAAGACGGAATCAAAGGACGGATCATTTTAAATCTGCTTAAAATGAAGATCAAACTACAACTTTAAACATCACATTAAAGAGTAAGAAAGTAGGCTACAGTACATCACGTCGGCTTGAAGAAATACCCAATAGGAGAGAATGTTTTCTGTTTTTATGCCTCTTTGAGCAAAATAAGCAAAAAAGTACTTGACATGACTTCAAGTCATGATTTGCTCATGCCTCATGAGCAAATTAAGTGAAAGAAGCTGGTGATGGCTGACTTGGGTGATGATCAGGGGCCTAAACTAATGAGCAGGTCTGAGTTCTGCCAAGTTTCTGTGTTGCTCTGCTAAAATAATAAGAACATAAAGTATTCGCTTTGCTAAAAATAGCTGTCGTTTGGTGACTGTAGGTGTAAAACAGCACGTTCCTCTCCCTCACATTGACAATCAGACGGTACGTACTGTATGTGTGTGAGGTGACATGATGTCCTCCATCATGACCTCAACCGAAAACTTTTAATCTCCAGATTATTTTCTAGAATGGAGCTGAGCTAGAAACAAGAAGCGTGCTGTCGTTTACCTTCAGCGAGAGCAAGAAGTGAAACGGAGAGAGACGTCGCGGGCGAAACGGTGGGAGACACGAGGAGAGGAAACGGAGCAGAAGACGAGGGAGGAGCGAGAGAGCAGCTGTTCAGACCAACAGCCACGGGCCAAATTTCAGAGTGCTCGACAAGGGGAACCTCCCAGGCCCACGCACAAACCGGGAGATGATTCCGACCATGAGGCACGTGCACCACGGGCATGCGGCGCTTTTTTTTTTTTGCATAAACGCGTTTTACGAAGAGCAAAGAGGGTTTTGTTTCAATAAGCAGAGGAACAAGAGGGTCAAGAAGACGTTAGTGTGGATTCATTCATTTCCAGCTCCTAATTTATTTGGTTTCATTGTCGCTTATGTAAATATTTCAATTGTTATGGATTGTGAGCCCCGCACCGTCCAGCCAAACAGGCATCCCTCCATTATCTAATTGCCCTAGTTTGACTCATTCTTTCCTCATTCTCTCTCTCCATTTTACCTTCTGTCCTTCTCTATCTCAAGGGGCCACAAGGGCAATTAGGTTGTTTTACTGCCGTGCTGGTTTTAGTGGCTGGGGAGCAACACTATAAACACTAATTAACACACACACACACACACACGCACGCACGCACGCACGCACGCACACACACACACACACACACACACACACGCACACACACACACACAATCGTAATTGTGTTGAATATCTGCTCCCTAGCATTCACACACCTCTGCAGAGCATTGCTACCAAACCAGCATGTACCTGCTGCTGCACAATTATACGCTCATCAACATTCAGCTATGGGTTTCATAACGACATAATATACTACATAATTGACAAATATTAAAATAAGCTATTATACACTACTCAATACTACTCAGTGAAATCAAAGTCAAACAGTCCCCACATCCGTGATGTCTCTGTGCTAACAGCATTTAGCACATGAAGCAGCATGTTTGATTCCCTCGTGCACAGACCACACTTCACAGTCAGGTTCACTGCAGCTAAGCGTGGCTCATTTGGGCTTGAATAATGAGCTCGGGCGCAGCAGCGCGTTGCGTTTCTGATGCGGCAGCTCATTTGCATTGGCTGGCGACAGAAGCGCTGCACTGCCGACGCAGGTAGCGAGGAAGCGCAGCGACGACAGACGCACACAGACGCGCAGTGAAGGCGACCGCGTGAGCGTGTGCGCGCCAGAACGGACCTGCGACCACAGCACCTGGTGGAGAGACACGGGCTCGGGTCACGCGCTGCCTCCACAGAACTGCGTTTTCTGATCATCGCTGAACTCTGTGCATATTTATAAGGTTTTTAAGGCAAGTGGTTGTTGAAGAAACCAGAAGAATGTCTCATCCTGTATTTTAACGGGCTCTACATAATCTGCCTTTCTCTGCATGTTTGGATTTAGGACACAGATGCATTTCAAGGCTTTCTCCACCTGAAGAGCTGCTAGTTTGGTCTGGTCTATGCTTCAGCTTTTCACTTTACAGGTTTCATTGGTTGCTTTGACGCAGCCGTCCAGTGAAACAACACCTTCTAACAGTTCACACACAGGTCTGAACAGCGGCTCCAATGTCATAATGACCTGCGTCATTTGCAAAAACGCAGCAAAAGCTACTGTAGTTTTGCCTTCAAACAACACAACTTGCAACCAAGTACATGAACAAGTCCAATCAGTCATAACACAGAGGACAGCGAAATACAAACCACTGATCTCAGTGTGAATCAGTGCCTCATTGATCGTCATTGGAGCCTGTTGTTGATTGTTGTCTTTGTAGTTTATGTCAAATTTAGCTTTTATGCAAAGAAGAAATGCTGATTTATTGAATCTATGACATTCATTTTTCAAACTGTGGCAGAAATCTGAAATATTGTAAATATTACAGAAAATACATTTAAAGTAAACTACAGTCAAATCTATTGGAGGATGAGACACTGTTGATACTCAGTCTCTGCTGTAGATCTCCTCCATCCATGCTGGTGAAGAACAACACAGACTTGGTACCATTTTAAGGTCTAAAGACTGATAGCATATTGAAGATATCCGTCAAACAGGTGCTGGTGAGTTCATACTGGTCTTACTGGCTTCTAATAGTTGGGAACAGATGGTTTTCCTTTGGTCACAAAGCTAAAACAATGGAGTTTAGACTGTTTGAATGACATCAGTGTTAGCTGATGCAAAAGGGAGGAGAAAATGTGTTGTGGGTTCACACATTTGCTTCATGAGTCTAATGCACTGCTGTAATAGTCATGATGAAAATAAGTGGAACCTAGTTATGCAAAACAGGTCAAAGAGACAGATGAAAACTGTAAATACCGGAGCAGTTCTTCCGAAAACTTTCTATTCTGAATTACCCTTTGACTTAACTGTTCTTAAATGTGATGTAAAAACACTAGCACTACTGTAGGGCTAGATGCCATTCACTCATGCCATAGTTAAACTAATGTAATTGATAGTGTGAGAGAGCTTTTAGGAAATATTCCGGAAGCAGATACATCCTGTGTAAATGACCACATATTTAGCAAGCAGCAGTGATTCAGAGGACTCGTTTCACTGACATCATTTCAAAATTGTTGCAATTTGTAGCTCGGAATATAATTCACTAATAAATGCACTGTTTATTTTGACAGCAGGACTACGTAATTATACTGAATAATGTTGCTTATCAAAGGTCCACAGAATTTTAATAAGGACACAAATACAGAGAGGCCTGCTGCAAAACGATATGCAGTTGAATCTTCAAGGCTGAAATATGCAAAAACAGAACAGGCCTGTGAGGAATTACTGTGGTTTGAACAGAAGCAGTGCAGCTGAAATTAAGGTATCTGTGTGTGTGTGTGTGTGTGTGTGTGTGTGTGTGTGTGTGTGTGCGTGCGTGCGTGCGTGTTCAAACAAAACACAAAACATAGGTTCATCCTCAACATCTGTGAGGCCACTTGCACTCTACAATTTGTATTGAATTGCTCTAAGTTGGACAGGGGTACCTAATAAAGTGGCTGAAGACAGTAAGGACCAGAAATCACGATCAGTTTGGAGTTAATAGACGGGAGGCTGTGCTGTTATTGGCATGTCATCGTGTCATGAGTGAGTAGAAAAGTGCGGGAAGCGACTCACTCAGCGTGAATCACAGCCTCTGCGACGGTAAACAGTAGAACTGTGTGTGTGTGTGTGTGTGTGTGTGTGTGTGTGTGTGTGTGTGTATGTGTGTGTGTGTGTGTGTGTGTGTGTGTGTGTGTGTCTGTCTGTCTGTTGGACGTTCGAGCAAGAGAAAAAAAAACAGTAGCAGACAAGAAACTGACTATTGAGAAAAGTGCAGAGTGCATCTGGAGAAAACTTGAGCTAAAGTGAGCTGGAGACGACTGGTTAGCCAAGAAAAGCTGAGGACGTTAGAGGAGGAGGACGTGACCCTGGTGAACATCTCTCACACGCTGCAGAGCCTCAGCTTGGTTATTACAGTATGTGCAGTTTTATCATAAAAATGCACAAAAGTCGCTTCATAATGATGAGGATGCCGAATAGAATCCTGCACCATAGAAACTGGCTCCTGGGCAGAAAACAGGAAAAGACAAACTCAACAATAACACAACGCACAATGTCCATAACATAGACACAGGATATGTTAAAAGCTGTTTAATGCACCAAGTTACATGTACACATTCACTGGAATGTATGGAAATGTGTGGAAGTGCTTGTTTAAGGGTTATTTAAGTGAAACGCCGTGTTTTCTGCTCCATCCTGGGACTTCAGGATGTGTGCGCCAGTGTTCAGGCCCACGTGCATGCTGGGTTCTCGTGTCCGTCGACGCCATTAGCGGCGCAGACAGTGGCCTTCCTAATCTGCTTTCTGCTAATTAAAATCCTGCGACTAAATGGACCAGCACCGGAGCCGTCTGCTGGGGAAATTAAAACAGAGGACGGAGGAGAAGAGGGACGTGGGAGAAGCGCGGCCGGAACGGAGCGTCGCGGGTCCGATCCGCGGCACGGCCTCAGACCCCCCGCGGTGAGGCCTCCACGTGCCTCACGCGAGCGTGAAGTGGGGAGGCTCTCGCCGGGTAAGCGAAGTTGGGAGAAACGCTCTGCTAAATGCAAAGCAGTTCGCTGACCCGCTTCCGCTCAGCCTCCGAAGAAGCTTTCAGCATTACTTTTCATAGTAATGAGAGAGCGCGAAGGAGGCGGAGGGGGGGGGGGTGCTTTTAATTACACAACGGTTCCCGAACGCGTCGCCTCTCCGCGTTGTCATGCCCAGCCGAGATGCATTGATTTTCAATCAGATTACTCTTCTGCGCCGTGGAAATGGCGCCTCGCTGAACTGAATGGTCGGCGGCTACAGACAACGGGTCTCAGCCCAAACGCTGCAGGAAACAAGGCCTTTAATGTTTTCGCAGCATCTTCGCGGGTCGTACATCCGCTGCTCGTGTTGCCGGCTGTGTACTCGTTCTTGACTGAAGGACAGAGCCTAAACTGAACGGAGCGACTGCCCTCACTGTGCTGTCATGCAACTCTGCCAACATCTCCACGGACCGACACCAATGAAGCGCCAGGATTAACGGGCCGCTCCTGGTACCGTAAAACCTGTGTTTCTGACGCAGCGAGCGAGAAGCACAAGCCAAGATGCTTCAGCAGAGTCATTAGGAATGAGAGACGAACACACACACACACACAGAACGTGGAAGCGATCTGACCGGACGGATTTAGCACTGGACTAATTATTCGAGCCACTGAGATACTCACTTTAATACACGCACGCGACGATTTATGCTTCGGAGGAGGACGAGCGAGCGGGGGGCTGCTTCGTCTGGATCCTGGACCCGTGGGAGCACGGCGTCTCTATCGCCGGGCTACAGCTTCCTCCTTCTCAGTTTATAGAAAAGGACACTTTACTGTAAGTCCTTTTGCCGCCGGTGGCCCATGAATCAGTGAAAACGGCCACATCTGCGGCCGTAATGGGGGAATTTGCAGTAAAGCCGGCCATGGAGACACAAGGCTTATTTCCACATTGAAAAGCGCCTGTCCGGTATTAGCTCCCAGCAAACAGCCCATCACAGCCCTGCCAAAACATCTGTGGTGTGAAGTGTAATGTGTCCACGCACTGATCGGCTCCGTCACGTGACGTAGAGGCTTTCACTGACGGACCCCTTTCCAAGCCGGCGCCGCGTCTGTGGACACACGAGGCAATGACAATAAAAGTATATAAAAAAAATAGCTGGAAATATTAAGCAATGCTCTAAAAATTTAATATTTGCATAGAGCTCTACTGGAGTCTAGCCTGGGAACCGTCTCTGTGTCTCCTCCTGGTATTTAACACCTACAGTAGGCACTAAATAAAGTGCTTTCTATTGTTATTGTTGCAACGGCCGTAAAGGATTTAATTCCACATTTTATGGCTCTGCTGTGCTTGATAATAAGGAGCCTATCAGCTCTGTGGGAAGCGCTGTTTACTGTTGTGCTGCTTTTTCCTCATGTACAGTGCGTGTGTGCGTGACAGACAAAGGGAGCCGGGCCTCATGTGCTGCCGTGCGACTCACGCGTGTGTTTCTGTCGGCACTCGTACACGCGCTGTGTTTGTCAGCGTCGTACTTTTCATGTCGACAAGGTTGTTAATGAGATTATATTCAGTGCTGTTGACAAAGCGGAGCCTGTTTGTTCTATGTATGAATGTGTCTGATTGGAAACTACTGTACTACGGACATACCGTGTGTGTGTGTGTGTGCGCGTGTGTGTGTGTGCACTGTACTACCGCTGACGCCTCCCAGCTTTAGGTCTGTGTGTTTTCGTGAGACAGATAACTGTGTCACTGGAGCACAGAGAATCACAGGAAAGATAAGCTCGTCATAATAATCCTCCCTTTGCCTCGTGCATGGACTCAGCCTAATACACCTGATAATCTCCCACAAACACATCAGACAACAGACACGCAAACACACACACACACAGCGCGCCAATTTCACCAAATCCCAAACTTGTGTTAACACAAACAAAGCATCACACACACTGATAATACCGTATAACAGCAGAGTTTGAATGCTGTTGGTGATGGTGATGGTGGCAAACAAACCTCAGGTGGGTTCGTTGGTGTTGAGAGGTCACAGGGTCACTTCTGTGAGACTACAGTTTGCTTAAAGTCATTGTCTTTAATTAATAAAGTCTAGGAGTGGAGCAGCTGAACATCACAACACACACACACACACACGCACACGCACGCACGCACGCACACACTGTAAAAGCTGCATGCGTCGCTGCGCCCGTGCTGACACACACATACGTGCTCACACAGTCCATACGCAGACACTGGGCTCATTAGCAGAATCCCAGAGGGCACCCAAGGACGGCAGGATACTGTGGGAACCTGGTGGAGCCTTGAGCGGGGATTCACCATGCAAGACAGCAGAAATCAATGACGGTCACAGTGATCAGCCGCGTGGCTGCACCCGGGCGTTCCTTCAGCCATTAGAACCACCACACCTCTACACTCACTGGTCAATTCATTAGGTCCACCTGCAAAGACCAGTAACCTCTGTATAAGAATAAGAACTGGACAGTGATAACCAGTAAATCAAGGATTGTAGAGCAAATACTCCTGGATCTAGAAGGCTCGGTTACTGTTGAGTCAGTGGACTGGACCTCACTCTGAGGTAGAGACCTGAGGTCTAACCGGCCATTTGTGTGCTTTGCATTGCAAATCTAAAAAGGACCTACAGCGCCTGCTTTACAGACTCACTACTGTAATCACTAAAGGAGCAATACTCCATAATGATTGATTTCAGTGTCAAGCAATAACTCCCTGAAGGCACTCTTCAAAGAGAAAAACTGCTCCAGTCGGCTTGAATTTGTGGAGCATAGACATTAAACAACCAGAGAAACGTCTCAAAACAACATCATTCTTTGTGTGTGCGATACATCAGACACACCATCCGCTCCACGAGCAGCAGGATTAACTTAACTGTGTTAACACAGTCCCAGTATGTAGACGAGGCCACAGATACTAAACTCAGGTCGCGTCTCCTCACTTCCTGTTTGAGCGGTGGGACCGAGGCCGCTGCAGGAGACGCGTCCTCACTAAAACACTGGTCACGTCTCTGTCCAGCGAAGCTGATCCCCCTTCATCTGACATTAAGCCTGTGGATGGAAGGTTGACAACGTAGGAAGGGAGGGAGATGAAAGGAGTCCGCTTCTCTTTGTCCTGTTCACCTCTGACATGTGAAGTCTGGCCCATTAAGTCTGCGCTTTGCACACGTGTCGGCATTTTTTGAGCCAAAATGTTTCCGCGTTTTTACATAGAAAGGAAAAGTTTACCCCGTTTAAACACTCAAGCCTTTTAAATCACTAACCTTCAGTCACGTACTGGTAGAAGAATCTCTAACACCCACACTGCATGTGTGACTCACTGCCATTGAAAATAAAATCAAGGTTCTATAATTTATGTAAGCTCAAATATCCAGTCCTGAAGTCTCCTACAGCTCACGATGAGTCAAATGTCACCTATGGGGGGTTTATGACGTTTCTACCATTGTAATTGCTCCTAAACATTTAATTGTAAGTAGAAAAACAAACAAACGGTTCAATTATAGTAAATGGGCTCAATGTGGGAACGGGGGTTGGGAAGGGTCCGTCGCTGTGAGGAGAGAACAGGTGTGTGTCATCCAATCATTTCGCTCCGATGCAGGTCGGTCCAGAATTAGAGCTTCACATCAACCGTGGGCTTGAATCGGAGCGGCGAGAGGCTGAGGGCAGGAACGCATTATGGAGTTGTTCCGAGACCTGCACAGAGAAGTTTGCTTTGCAGAGCAAATGAAGCTAAACGCTGCCGTTTGATCGACCTGCAGACGGACGGCGACCCCCAAACGTCTGCGCTGCAGGCCAGAGTTAAACACGCGGTCGATTGATTGTCTGTGGATGACGAGGTCAATGCTAGTGCTTAAGGCTCAGCACCCGTTAGCAACCCAACAACTAATCTGAACATACAGCACATACTCTACTGATCACTTAGTTCATGTTACATTATCCTTGATTGATTTAATGGATCGGCACTCAAGTAATACAAACACAGCCTGAGGTCTCATCACTGAGGTCACTGTGAGGTCACTGCAGGGCTGAAAACACTAAAACTGGGAAAACTGCCCAAAATCACCAACAGCATCAGCATCCGTTGGACCTACAGTGAGTGAAACACAACAGCAGCACGCGGCAAACTTTACCTCCACACCCAGCGCCGGCAAATGTGACCGTTTGACTGTAGCGCGAGGATCATTGGTGGAAAATCGAGAATGCGAAGGACGCCGCACAAGGTCAAGCTCCGCGTGCGGCATCCGAGGAGAAAGACGCCGGCACGGCATTCTTGGTCAGATTAAACCTAAAAAAAAAAAAAGTTTGGGTGCGTGTTTGAGCCGAAGCGCGTGGGACATCTGAGCACTACGTGTATTTACGAGTTCAGTCCCTGGGCGCATCTTCCTTTTGAAGCTTAGCAGGGAGGAGTAATAGCTTTTAATTCATTCCCACCTCTATTAATAACCCACATCATCCACTACTGTACCTTTTAAAGGCTCCGCATTACATATGAGCCAATTTAAGGGTAATGGGGAGTCTTTCGCTGAGTCAGCAAAGGCCTCCGGTTGCCAAGTTGATCCCATAAAATGTAAATACCTAGAAGTAGGTGTGATAATATGCATGGGTATGAAAGTGGAGATGCTGACAGTGAGTGTGAGGAGCGAGCGGGAAAGTGACAGAAACTGAAGAAGGCGATGAATAAAAGCAGCTTATTATTTTGCCTCGGGGAGGAAATGAGTGCGCACAGAAACTCAGTGGAGATGTTGAAGGCGCGTTTTTGTTTTGCCATAAACACAGTAACATCTTGACATTTTATAATAGCGGATAAATCACTCTGGAGTTACCTTCCTAAAATCAAACGTGAAGCCTGTCTGTGACGGTCCGCACAAAGCTGCCTATTGAGCGATCACGTCCCTCGTGCGATCTGTGATCATCCGCGTTGTCTGCCGGTTTTAACAGAAAACGAAACCTCAGGGAACGTAAAAAAGAGACAAAATGAGCTGATTTCGTCCCTCAACTCAAAAAAACCCGTCTCCAGCCACTAACATGGAGTCCTCCGAGCACACATGGCCCAGTGACTGCTCCGTTGTCCTCCTCCCTCGACCACCACACGCTCAGTTACGCGGTGCCCATAGTTTAAGGGCGCATACTCACGCGCGCGTGCACGCGTCGTGAGCGCGCCCAACTCACAACTCGGCGAAGTTTGACGCGCGGACTTCCACGGCGCAGACGTGTCTCGCACGCGGCGGTAAAAGTATGCGCGATATTTTTCGGGACTGAGCGAAAAAAAAAAAAAAAAAAGAAAGAAAAATCTCGTGCGATAAGAAGATCCGCGCGCGGAATCTGGCGTCTGACCTCGAGCGGAGCTTTGTTGTCCTTTATTACCGCCTCTCAACTTTCAGAGGGAGATAAAAGAGGAACTGGGAGCGTTCGGACACTTTGGCGCAGCGTGCGCACCGGGCGTCGCGCACAGAACTCAACAAGTGGAGGAATCCGTGAAGGCACGAAGTTGCCCAGTCTCCGTTAAAACCCCGCAAAACTCTCGGTCGTGCGGGTTTTTAATAACAGCGCATCTATGCGTGGCGCTGAAGGGTGAGGAGACATTTACCAACTTTTGCGGCATCACGATGAGAGGAGCGGCGGTTTCCCACGTGTGGATGCTTTTAATGCTGGAGGCTGTAGCGGGGGTCGGGGGAGACCAGGAGCCCACCGCCAAAGTGATGAGGGGCACCAGACGGAGAGACGGTGAGATGATTGTTTTGTGTTCAGTGCGTGCTAATGGCTGCCATTGTGTCTGAGAGGGGGGATTATAAATATGAAGGTATTCAGATGACAAACGGGAAGCGACTGATGGGCTCCTGGTACCACGTGGTATTAAAACTGATAATAAGTGTTTGTGAGTGGGACAAGTGATTCACATGATGCATTTGAGTGCATTATCTGTTGATGCAATGCTAAAAAAACTATCAAGAAAAGGAAAACATTGGAGACAATAGTGAGGAGAAATGTGGGTGCGAAGCAGGTGAGGAGGAGTGTGTTTAAATGGAAATGAGGCGTTTAGGCGGCGCCGAGCATCAGTCTGTCACCGAGGCTGAAGTCCAGCCCTTCGCCAATAATCTAACTTCCTGCAGGTGTGCGCCGCTTGCGTCTCACTTAACCCCGAGGCTGAGGTCCCGGTGCTACACACACACACACACACACACACACACACACACACACACACACACTGCAGGGTTGCTCTTGGCAGGGACAGATGAAAATACCTCCGTATTGGGTTCCGACTTGGACGACTGCCCCTGAAATCTGCTTCACCTCACGCTCCTGCGTGCGTTCAGAGCAGGGAGGGGAAGGTCACGGCTTCAAGCTCAAGTCTGCCATTTTACTGCAGCAGCATTTCAACGTCACTCTCAGAGTATTTTTGTTTATTTTATGAAGCATTAGCAAATCTCCCAGTTTCAGAAACTGTGATAGTCCGTGTTATTTCAACCCCAGTGTGCAGAATCCACCAGTAGTTGACTGATACATTAACCTACAACGGCATCGCCCTGTTTTTAAATCACAGCTGAGTCGCTGGTATTTACTGTTTATTTTCATGTTATGTCGGTCTGAGTCCAGCTATTTTCTTATCTTTTGCTTTACAGTAAATCTCGCTGTACCTCCACAGTTAATCTCTTCACTCTGGAAATATTTAGAAACCCGCCTTTTTTTTTTTCTTTCAACATGAATTTTGCATAGCTTAAATGCAAGTAACTGTCTAACTGATGCACTAAGCTCACTGGGAAAACTTGGGAACTCCCTGCGCTTATTGCTGAGTCATCGTGGTAGAAGTGAGAGCCTTGGTAGGTGATAATTCTGGGAGTTATTTAATCAGTGAAGATCTCAGTGAAGTATGTAGCTGTTAACTGTGGACTCAGCAGTTCAGCTCCTTCTTGTTAATCTGACTGATTGGGTTGAATCATTTTAATGACGTTGGCTGATGCACCATGTGGGGGGTTCGTAGGTTTACAGCCACATGAAATGAGAGCCTGGTTCCGTGGTTCCATTACTGACTGGTGCAGTCTTTCAGTGTATATGGGCCCGTGTAGCCTTGTGTACAGTAGCTGAACGTGTGTGTGTGTGTGTGTGTGTGTGTGTGTGTGTGTGTGTGTGTGTGTGTGTGTGTGTGTGTTCTGACAGAATGTCTTAGTTAACTTCGAAGAATTTCCGCTTGAGGTTTTCTACTCATGTTAGTTTGCATGTCACACACGCACACACACACACACACACACACACACACACACACACACACACACACACACACACACACACACACACACCATAAGGCCGAGTGATCTAGATGCCCTAGTGATCTAAGTGCTTTCTTATCTCTTTGAATTTCTGTTGACCTGCAACAGCGTTATTTACACGCCGACATGAATGAATCCCAGAGTTTAATTTAAAGTATGGACAAATGATGTTGGCAGATTGTTACACGAAACAGTTATTATTTAGTCAAAGCTCGTGGCTCAGCTACACGGTAAACAGAGCTGTTGAACAGGGCGGCCACTGAACCACGGCGTCGTTATAAAGGATCCTGCCGTATCGCTCCCATTTCTCCTCTTCTCTCTTCCAATAGTTCTTGTCTTATCTGTTGCCTTCTTCTCTCAGTGCCGCCTTATCAGTCTCGCCACATATCACTTCATCTCTCCAGATCCTCCTCTTTCAATCTCTCCCTTTCTCATTTCTGGTTATCTTCCCATCTTTCCCCATCTGTTTCAGCTCATTTTAATCAAAAGCTCCTCCACCGTTGGCCCCGCGAGCGCCTATAACGGCGTCACAGACACGCACGCGGGCGCCCCAACGGGAGAAGACGCGACCCCCTGTCGGAACAATGCGTTAAGTCGACCCGACGGCCATTTTGACGCCAAGTGTGTGTTCACGTAAAAGCAGCACAAGAGCACAGACATTAAACTTAAAGAAACACACACTAAGTCTCTGAGCATGATGTCACGGCCCTTGACTGTGTCGGAGAATTCAAGGGGGCCTTGTCTCATGACACACTCTATTTTCACCGATGCCGCATTTATCACGGTTTTCCTGAAAACTAAATCTACATATTAACTATTTTCTAAAATTAAACCTTGCTCATCTCTGCAGGGCCTGGTCAAACAGCTTTTAACCATTTACCCAGTGTTTTGTATGAAATGGGGGGTGGGTTTACTGGAATTCGTGAGTCACGCTCAAGACAGCCGCGTTCAGCCGCTCCCCACCCGCCCACCCAGACTGACACGCTCACACAATCACAGGAGCTCCCTTTCTAGGGAATCCCCCAATAAACACTCTTCATTTTATATGAACGCACGGTTCACGAGCCAAAGTGACCCCGCCCCGATTTGGCCGACGGTCCAGAGAATGGAGGGTGGCGACCCGACATGTTCGCAGCACTGAGAGCAGTGCTGTGTGTGAGCAGGGTGTGTGTGTGTGTGTGTGTGTGTGTGTGTGTGGGGGGGGGGGTGATACTTGGGAATTGGGGAGACGTTCATCCGGAGTGCCTCTGAAGTCTCCATCTTTACATTGTTTTCAACATTGGATCCTGGTTAGAAGCTTTAGATGAGATGAGATGTGTTAAGTTAAAAGACAAGTTTCTGCCTCGTCAGCTTCCAAAGAGAGATGGAGCCGAGTACAGCAGCGCTATGAGCTACGGCATCTGCTTAGTCCAACAAGGACAGTGTAGGAGCATCTACACGGGTTCACAACAGGGCAACAAAGAAAATGAGTCAGTATATTCAGTTGTTTGCTGCCTTACATGCTGTGGTATGAGCTAATAGTCACAGTACTTTCATTTAAATAATTCTCAGTGCAAATATTTCGTAGGTGGTGTTGAATAATTTATCTCCGTATAGTCTGTATTTGACTAAAATAACTCAAAGGTGTATAAATGGTGCAGAGGAAAACAAGGGGAGAGGCAGACAGATGTTGGGTCCTTGTAGAGTGGAGTCAGTGTTGTAGCTGAGCCACAAGTGGAGAGAGTAATAAAGGAGGGATGGAAGCGGCAGGGTGCAGGAGGGTTAGAGGATGAAAGAAGCGTGATGGAAGTGGAGGCGAAGCAGGAATCTGAAGGAAAGGAGACATGAGGATGGAGGGGAAAGGTGGGCGAGCGGGTGGAAATGTATAATTGAAGGGAGATGAGCTGTTGAGCGGGATAATGCACAGAGGAGGCGAAGAGAGAGACGCTGTTGTCTGCCAAAAAGACGAGCTTGGGAAAAAACAGCTGACAAGCAGGTGAAAAACAAGAGTCGGGAGGAGAGCGAATAGGGCGTGAATGAGACGAAGAGCAGGAGAGGGTGATGGAAATGAGAAGAGGCAACAGGGGAGGTGTGTGTGTGTGCGGGGGGGGGGGAGTTTGGATGGAGTTGTCCTATTCAGAGATACTCATTGGGCGTCTATTTAGATTCATGATAGAAGCAAACCTAAGTCTCTGTATGGAGGGGGTTAAAGCCACACGCTGCAGCGGCTGCATGTAGAATTACAGCACACTGCTGTAAACGACGCAGGAGGCAGATTATCACCACTCCCTCGTCTCCGCTGTGCCCATCACGAGAGTGAAGGTCAGGGCCTCGGTGCCAGAGGTCAGCAGTCCACGCCGCACTGTTAAAATGCCTGCGAAGCCTCAACGACTCCATTTGTCCTACGCCAAAAAGTGTGGCGACGCCGATGGGTTCGCGTCAGCAGCTGAGTGAGGGCGGGAACATGACAAATGTCAGAAATGACACCGCAAAAACGATGAGAGCAGGAGCCGTTCTCACCCCAGGAGATGGGCCCCTGCTGAAGGAAGGAGATAAACACTGTGTGTTTAGCCTGTGTGTTTAATGTGTGTGTGCGTGTGTGTGTGTGTGTGTGTGTGTGTGTGAGTTTGACAAATCCTCGGGTGCACAGTGAGTGCTATGTCTTTGTTACTCCGACAATGGTGCTCTGACATAAATGAAAAAGATTCATTTTTCCCTCCTCTGTCAAACACTTTTATCTTTCCTTCTCTCGACTGTCAGCGCTTCTCGGCACATTTTCCTCACTGCCTCCCGTTCTCCATTTGCGTATCTCAGCATTTCTCCCGCCGTCTCTCTTCTTCTCCCCGTGTCTCCCCTTGTCTTCATTAGCGTCTCCTCTGCTGTTTTCATTTCATCATTAACTTTGAATTCTTGGTACGAGAGCGGCAGACAGCGAGGGGCGGGCGAGAGAGAGAGAGAGAGAGAGAGAGAGAGAGAGACAAACAGAGAGGATTGGAGAAACGGATAGCAGCGCATAAGAAAGGGGAGAATGCATTGTTAGAGGCTTATCAAAAGGGGGAAACGGGAGAGAGGCAGAAAGAAAAGTTAAGCGGCAGAAAAACGGCCCAAGAGAGAGAGAAAATAAAAGGAGACGGGGAAATAAATGACAGGAGGGTGGTGTTATGTGCTGCTGTGGAGCCGGCAGCAGGATAAGTGATCCCTGTGGTAGATAGAAGGTCAGACACACACTGACAGTCAGACCACTGCTTAACCCTGCAGTGTGACCACACACATGCACGCACACGCACACGCACACACACACACACACACACACACACACGCACGCACACACACACACACACACACTGAGGCAGACGCGTTGAGAGCAGGAAGCCTGTCAAAACATCAGCATCTGCTCAGCGCCGCGCACGTGCTCCGAGCGAGCGTCCGAGCGGCGTCGGGTGAACGTTGTGCGTCACACACGGGCCGCGTGTGGAGAACAGCCCTGGGCTCCACGTGCACGGTGTGCGGGGGTGGGGGGGGGTGTCTTTGCAGCAGGAATTGTTGGTCCTGCTGCTCGGAAGGACAGCGGCTGTCGGCACATTCCAACTGCTGCTCCAACAGGACACACACGCACACACACACACACACACACACACACACACACACACAGACCGCGGAGGAGTTATTTATTTCACATGGTGAAGCCTACTGTAAGTCCATCCTAAATGTGTGGAGAATCCCCTGTCCTTTTAAGGTGTGTCAGGAAGAAGGAAGGGCCCAGTCCTGAACAGAAACTGGGCCAAAGTAATTCAAAAAAGGAATTTAGCCTTTCACATTTTTGCAAATCTTCATACAGACATGATCAAAATCACTGTCTATACTGTGCTTCATCCTTCATCTCATGCTTCATCCTCTTCATCCTCCTTCAAACCCTCCTCAGTCTATTGTTACAACCTGAGCGCACCCCCCACACACACACTGTCTCTCCTCCCGCATCTTCATCCTCACACTCCTTCCTTTGTCTCTTTTTTTTTTTGGTCGGGCCCATCCTTTCCTTCCTCACTGTACACTTTTTCAGCTTCATTCCTTCAGCCCTCATCATTTAGGAGCCAGACGCCACCATGACTCTCTCTCTCTCGCTCTGTAGAGTCTACTGTACATCAAGGTGCATCTATCTCGTAGACACTGCAGCTCTAATTAACACGTGCCTCTTCTGTGAGACATGTCAGCTTCTGATCGGACGTATGTGAGACGCCTGTTTCAGCCATCGCTCGTCAGTTCCGCCTCTCCATCCCCGCGCGTCTCATCCGCGCGTCCCGGCTGCCGGAGCCGCTTAGCCGACGCCTCCACTGACCTGTGCTCCTGTGCATTATTCAGCCAGCTCAGCCAAGGTGTTAAAGAGGAGCGCGGCAGCATGCTAAAAGGACCCGCGCGGGACGAGGAGAAGCCACAGCAGCTCAGCTGATGTGTGGATCCAGATCCATTCCTATGTTTCGTGAGCTAAACGCGCGTAGCTTCAGGAGGATATAATAAAATCACAAGGCATTTCACCTGTTCGGGGGTTGTTTACAGCACAGCGCATCCTCCAGACACGCTGAGTCCTCAGGGTCGCGCACCCACGCTTTTAAAGGCCCGGCGACGACTTTTAAAGACCATTATCTATTCAACTTTTACCAAATGACAATTTTCCACCCTAGTTGTCAGAGAGCAGCTCCGCAGCCATTAGGCTAATCTGTCGCCACCAACAGGTGCTGAGTCACAGGCGCCACAGAGGCACTCGCAGGAAACTAATCGAAGGAGCCGCCGGTGAGGACGCAGGGACCGGTGAGACGGACGCCAACGCTCCGCGACCCCCCGCGCTTCTGTTCTGCGCTGTTGATGACAAAGGAGCGAGATAGTGGTGAACGCGCACAAGTCGACGCACTTCACAACAAAGAGAGTGACAAACATGAAACACTTTGCATGTTTGTCTGTTTACAGTATGAGCCCGGTTCACACACGCGCTCGCCGTTGTTCCTTATCTATTACCGCTCTCCCTTCATCTCCGTCTTTGCTGATCTGAGTTACTTTTCATCAGCCCGTCCTCACTTCTATGCGTTTTTGCAAGTCCCCGTCCCCTCAGCGCGGTCGCTTTGAGGAGCTCAGTGAGCGGCGGCCTGGTCACGTCTGTGAATGTTTGCGTAACCCCCTCGTTACGTGTCACAGGACATGCCTTTGTGTGGGCTTCAAAGGAATACACACACACACACACACACACACACACACACACACACACACACACACACACACACACTCAGATTTGTCCAGGTTCTGACACTCATTTATGCTCATAGAGCAGACATGTGCTTCCTCACACACCCTCCACCCCACTGAACGCATCCACCCACACACAAACACGCACCGGGAGAGCGCGCCGAGCCAAACACCCTATGGAGATTTGGACTGTACTAAAACCGTGGCCGCACAGGAGGCTGCAGGGACAAGTGCTAGGTCACAAAGAACTGTTAATTATAACCGCCCTGAAGATGAGGAGGCTGAATGTCCAAAAGCAGAGAGCAAGAAAGCATGAAGGATGCAGCGGGAGTGGAGGGAGCAGATTCACCGCTAATAGGAGAGTGAGGGATTGGTTCATGCTGCATTTACTGAGGATGCATCACATAGTGACGTTCCTACCATTTAGCCAGGAATCAAACCCCCAACCTCACAACTGGTAAGCGAACGCTCCACCCCCTGATCCATAGCTGACTGTGTGACAGATTATACAGGAGCTTTAGCAACGATTAGCTTCCATTAGCTTCCATTACACTTCATAGAGTCCTTCGCAAAACTGAAAAAGGAGGTGAAGGAGGAGGAGTAGGACAGATATACTGTAGGGCGAGAGCCAATTCCGACGAAAGCCGGCGTCCCTCGGCAGGAGGCTTTCACCCCCCGGATGCGTGTCTGTGTCTTTTTCATGCCTGCATGCGAGTGTGACTGAAGAACAAGAGGGAATATATGAAGCTGATTTGTCATGAGAGCGGCAAAACAGTGGAGCGCAGACACAGGCTTTGACAAGTAGCACAGCGATGCTGCAGCGATGCGATGCGCACACACACACACACACACACACACACACACACACACACACAAACAGGCCTTGAGCTAACATTTACCCAGATGGGGAAAAAATGAGCCTTACTTCTTTTCATATGACTGAAAACAATCCAAGGGTGCGAGTACAGCTTCGCACACCAGCAGCCAGAGCCCACGTGCATGCAGACAATGTATACTGTATGATGAACAGATGAGCATAACCCTCCTGTATGTACACACACACACACAGACACACACACACACACACTAAACCATCTGCACACATTCACACGCGGGGGAAGCAGCAGTTTTGCTGCTAATGGGAAGTGTTTTACACTGCGTTGCCAAATACAGTTGAACAAACAAGGCGTCTGAAAACTGGGACGTACGTCTGTATCAGTGGCGCATTTAAAAGCGTCCCCCAGTTGGACGTATTGCTCAAGGTTGAACTATGTCAAAACCCAGTTGGCCCCTCATATAACTTATAGGACCACTAAACTTTAGGCCAATAACTGCCTGGAAAAGATCAATGAAGTCAATGGACCCGTCTCGCTCCAATTCTGATACCTGGGTGCCGCGCTATGATGAATAATCCGATGGCTCGGGTTTTTAAATCATTTCATAAATTCACATGTAACTCAATTCTCAGCTGTGGCATAAATATTTCAGACAGAAACGGGGAATGACACTAAGAATGAGAACAGCAACAATGGATCCCTCTTCGGGGAAGTTCCCACAGCTGAAAGTGAAAGCTTTTCTGCGTGACCTGTTAGCTAGTGTTGGGCCTTGTGAGAATTCATTTTGAGAAGATGAAAGTCAGACAGGATGTGTTGGCAGATGTAGGAAATTTGGTTGCTTGTTATAGGTAATGTCCTCTGAGACCGCTTTGTCTGGGAGCGAGAGAGCATGTTATGAAAACTGTCACTCAAGATATTTAGCTTGGATGAAAAGGCAGCGGGTTTAATACCAGGCGAACGCCCGCACGCGCGACTTCACCGGAATGGGCCGCTAATTGTGAGTGAATTATGAAGTGTAATACGTCTTCACGATCAGATCTTCCTCCCGTGACTCCGGCTCTGCTGTACCTCGCTCTGCCGCGCTCGCTGTTAGCGAGGCGATCAGGATGTGATTGGCACCCGGATCAGAAATAGATCTCAGAGCCATGAAGAACATCGCACCCTGGCACTGGGGGTGGGAGAAACAAGTTTAATTAGTGAGAATCTACCCCCCCCCCATCACACACACACACACACACACACACACACACACACACACACACACACACACACACACACACACACACACACACACACACACACACACACACAATTTGAGCATTTTTTTTCTTGGAACCTCACACTTTGATAACTCCCCCCACACACACACACTGTCGTTTTAGGCGCCAAATCATTATTGTGAGTGCTTAATTGCCAGTGTCAGACATGGTTTTGTGTTCAAAGTGAGAGTCTGACTATCAGCGATATCTGACATCATCATTTACAAGTTTGGAGGCGATAAATGTTGGGCGACTGGTTTACACGGTGCAGCCTTCATCTAAGAATTAAGGCCAATACATCTGCATTATTAACGAGCCCCTCAAATTGTGTGTGTGTGTGTGTGTGTGTGTGTGTGTGTGTGTGTGTGTGTGTGTGTGTGTGTGTGTGTTTAAAAATAGCTGTAATTGCTAAATAATTAATGCCACAGTTTTGTCAGGCCTCTTGAACTAGAAGTGATGCCGGTATAGATTCTGCTCGGCCCCGTTGTTTCCATCCCAGCCTTTTAGCCGTATATGCATTCTCACAGCCGACGACCAACTGTTGCCTCCAGTTCCCAGCGCTGTCGGTTCTGTAGACTCATTTCTTTGTGTGTGTGTGTGTGTGTGTGTGTGTGTGACAGTATCATTAGCATTCATTTGCAACAGAGTCACTGACATCGATGCATGATTTATAGCGAGGTCGGTGGTCGGTGCTGCCTGAACATACACGTAATAAACTTGTTTCATTCTCTCATACTTTTTTAATGCTTTGTGTCTCCAGCTCACTTTTCTACACACCAACAGTGACACGGCATGAATGTGAATGCACATACTGTACAGTAGACGAGGCCAGTGACTCAATGCATTCATTAATGCTAATTATTAATGCTAAAAATACTGTCTTTTGAGACACATATTTACCACCATCCTATTGTAGCAGATGTAAACTACATATGTATGCTTTGCTATGACAACTGTGTCACTGCTGAAAAGACGGGTTTTCAGGGTTTTCAGAATAAAATGCGCGTGAAGTAAGGTATAAAGGCAACCAGCCAACGCAAACATAGATGTCTGCAGAGCCCGGAGAGTTGGAGTTTAGCTGCTGAGTCAGCGCTGGCTTTGATAGGGACGGGCAGACTGTCACGTGAATTTGCTGAAAGCTGCGTAACTTCCCTGAACAAGGCAGCGTCTGCGTCCACTGCCAAGGGAACGACATGCTCCGCAGACGGGCCTCTAATCCTTAAACCATCAAGGAGGCCTGCAGGTACAGTGGGAGACGCTGCCTCGACGGCGCATCTGTGTTAAACCACAGCCCGCGTTAGACACGTCACCAAGAAACCAGTCAGGCGCCACGTGTGGGTAAATCACAAAACACTCCATGACTCCAGTTAGATGTGGGAGGGTTTGTGGTTTTCCTCGGACAGATGCTGACCAGTGGTGACCCACTGTCAGCAGATAATGCCGACTGACTCCGCTGAGGATTACAGGAGGAGAAACATTTAGAGGCCTTGGATGAATAGGAGCAGGTACGGAGGCAGGGCAGCAGACGTCAGCGTGGGCACTGACGAAGCAGGTGGGGGTGGAGGTGAGCAAAGACACGGCTCTAAAGGAGGAACAGCAAAACTAATGGGAACGGTTCGAGTCATTGTTAGACGCAGCGCTGACGTTCAGGTACTTCCTCCATACGGTGATCGGTGCAGGTCAGGGTGGGACGGGATCTATACACAAAAACGCACACACACACGCACTTCTGTTCCTCAGAGACCTCAGCGGTGAAGGACTTTTGTGACGCAGTGGACCGACGCACTCAGGCTTCTGATCAGCAGAGTGGAAGAATGCCACTGCAAACAAATTGGGCACCGTCACGCACACAAACGCGCTCAAATGCACACACACATTTTAAGTATAAATGTTCACAACTAAAGCACAGTCTGTCTCTCTCTCACACACACACACACACACACACACACACACACACACACACACACACACACACACACACACACTGCTAAACCCAGAATTAGTAGGAGATGAGGCTGCAAACATTGAATGGCCAATGAGAAGGGAATTACTGACGGAAGCAAAGAAGGAAAACACAAGGACAGCGAGAGAAGCAAAGGCAGGATTGGACGCGGAGGAATTAAAGGGAGTCTGCAGCGAGGAGGTGGAGGAGAAGGCCAAAGCCTCGTCATCATCTCCCAGGGGTCCAGGCTGTGGTGCTGTGATTATGCAGCTCGCTCGCGAAAAAACACACACCCCTCGGAAAATAGCGCCCCGTCAGCCGACGGCCTGACCTTATGTGCAGCTCTGCGCGAACGCGCGCGTGCATCTTTCCAAACGCTCGGAAAGTCAGCAACTAAGCGTTCTGTCGTGCAATATAAAGTTATACAGTAGTTGTCAGATGGATTAACTGAATTAAACATTCAGTGGGGGAGACTGTGATGTTCATCAGCTAATTACTTTACTTCAAGGACAACTATTAACTATTCACATGTGTAAAAACACCTCTGTCCAGATGTTTAACAGGTTCTGTATGTGCTGATGAGCTACAGTGGCAGCATAAGACTGAGCACTTGCTTCTATGGTGTGATTCTATATGTCCTTGTCCATCCTGTGTGTGCACACGCAGCTTTGCACTGTCTCTGTGAACAAGCTGCTCGGCTCGGCGAACTAACTGATTAGTTGTAACCACTAACAGACAGCAATCGCCTCACCACAGACTTGTACTGCAAGGAGGAAAACGTCACGGTAACGGCGGCGGGCGGAGTCATCCACAGCCCGCGCTTCCCCAACGCCTACCCCCGCAACCTGCTGTTGTCATGGCGACTGCTGTCCCTGCCGGGAAGCCGCATTCACCTGGAGTTCGACGGACACTTCGGCCTGGAGGAGGCGGAGAATGGAGCATGCAGGTACGACACACATGGAATAGGTTAAGATGGTGTGATAACGTGTGTGACATATTCAGGTGCAGGGTGACTGAATGAATGTATCCAAGAAGTGCACTGGATGGAGAGTTGAAGTTTGCTTTCTTGGCAGAAAACATAAGTCGTGTGTCCTTGAGGGTGGAGGGGAGAAAATAGACTTTTTAATCCCCATCTGCAACTCAGCCGTCTTTGTAAGCACTTTGCTGGGAAGACATCGGGGAGAGGGAGGCGGGGGAGGCGAGGGTGAGAAAGGCAGGAAGAGGGAGAACGGGAGGGTTCCCAATCTCGCCCGTCACATTGACTACATGCGTCTCTCTGCGTGCGCCTGATAAATGGCTTCGCTAATTGACTGGGGCCATGATTGCTAAAATGCTTCATCGAAAATTATTCCAACAAAATCTTTCTGTCAAGTACCGACATAACATTACACATTAGCAAGAAGGTTTGAGTTTAAAGGCCCACTTTTTTTAATTTCCTCCTTCTGTCTCCACCTCGCTCCAGGTATGACTTTGTGGAGGTGGAGGACCAATCTGAGAGCAGCACTGTAATTTGGGGTCGCTGGTGTGGACAGAAAGCTCCGCCCAGCCTCAACTCCAAGAGCAACAAGCTCAGGGTCACCTTCAAGTCCGATGATTACTTTGTTGCAAAGCCGGGATTCAAAGTCTACTACTCACTGTTGGTGAGATACACACACACACACACACACACACACACACACACACACACACACACACACACACACACACACACACACACACACACACACACACACACACACACACACACACACACACACACACGGCTTCCAGTTTTTCTGTCACATCTGGCTCAGCCACAACAATGCTCTTTTTATTTTACTCACAATAAAGGAGACTTGTGATGAGGAGATAAAAGTACTGTGGATACAGAAGAACAAAGGGGAAGGTAGAGCCAGCAGAGAGATGGAGGGATCAGGAAAGGGGGCAGGAGGGAGCGAGTACAGATGTGTTCTCCGAAAGGCTGTCAAGTCAACGGATAAGGAGATTAGCAGGAGAAGGAAAGAGGACTCGGTCCTGGAAGACGCCCTGATAATCAAAGGGGGGAAAAGAGCGGCAGAGACAGCGAGACAATTAAAGACGTTCCCTCGCCTCCTCTTGTACATTAGAACGCTTCACACATGGGGTTGGACTGGAGGCGGGACTTACTGCCAGACAAGAACATTACAAACCCAGATGTCTGTAGACTCAGACCAGACTCTGAACCCGCCAGCTTTTTATTTCTCCCAGAGTTGGATCATAATTCCCAGAGCGGAGGTCTGGAACTCCGTCTCCCAAAGAGGTCCTGGGTCACGGCGACATAATGTGCAGGGAATTTAAACACAACCCCGAAGAACAGCTGGAACAAGCCTGACCTCGCCTATTAAAGTGGCGCCTCTGTTCGATGCAAACTGAATCAAGATGAAGGCAGAAACGCAGACGCCCCCGACGCCCCAACCCACGCCCCGACGGCGCCGCATGCTGTGGGTTGTCCCGGCAACTGGTACACGTGTCATGAGGCGCTTCCCCCAGTTCAGCCCAACAAAGTTAAACATGCCCTGAAGAATCCACAGGCACTTGACTTTCTCAGCACATCAACCACTGAACACTCTTATCTCTCTCAGACACTTGCTTTTCTCTGTCTCAGCCCCCGTCGCAGTGTTTCCTCCTCGTCTCCGAATGCTATAACGTAATGAAGTGCGTACATTTACAGCGTAACGTTACCCTTGAAGTCTACAGGTCCACGTTTGAGCGTTTCGCCCGCTTCTCAAACATCTCTTTCTTAGCTGTGTGTTTCCTTCTATTTTAGACACACAAACACACGCATCCAGCTTCCCCTCAGCTACACGGTGTGTGTGTGTGTGTGTGTGTGTGTGTGTGTGTGTGTGTGTGTGTGTGTGTGTGTGTGTGTGTGTGTGTGTGTGTGTTTATGTGTGTGTGTGTGTGTGGCTTAATTTAGCAGGTCTAATTTGTACTCTCCAGACCTGTCGAACAGATAAGAGGGAAGAGGAGGGCAGAGAGGAGGAGAGCGGGAAATGAAAGACAGAGGGAAACAGAGAGAGAGAAGCAAAGAACAGCAGCACTGGAGAAAGAGAGAGAAAAAGAGAGAGAGAGAAAGAGAGAGAGAGAGAGAGAGAGAGAGAGAGAGAGAGAGAGAGAGAGAGAGAGAGAGAGAGAGAGAGAGAGAGAGAGAGAGAGAGAGAGAGAGAGAGAGAGAGAGAGAGAGAGAGAGAGAGAGAGCAAACAGGTGTCTGAGATGGTATCGGCATGTCAGCTAATGACTAAAACAGCCTGAACTGGAGGAGGAGAGAAGCTCTGAGCTGATGGAATACAGAGGAAACAAGGCAACATAGACAAGAGGATCCTCTTAATACCCATTGGGAAAAACCCAAACATAGTCAAACCAGATTCCAATTACACTTGACTTCATGGCTGTTCTAATGCTTGACACACTCCTGTAGCTCTGATCGTGTCCTTCCAGGCCGTGCTGGCGCTCATGATCAGCTTTCATGGCTGCATCATGCAAGTGAAGCTAACACATATGTGCATGGAATCCCAGGAAACCCAAGGCCTCGACCAGTCCCCTACACCAAAACAAGCAGCCCACCATCTGCAGGCAGTTCTTCCTGAACAATTATCCTCTGATCCATTTCCAATCTCCTTTTCAGCTGCTGTGATTCGTCATCTCCAATCCAGCCTTACATAAAGTAATGAGCACTTTCCATTGAGTCAGATCAACACTTCAGGAGCTATTTCCATGTAAATGCTCAGAGAAAAGGTCTCCACACAGAGCCGCCTCATTATGTTTAGGAACAGAAACTCCTCCAAGTTTATCTTTAAGTTTCACTATAGATATTTAACTTTCGGTGTGTGTTTCCGCTCAGTGTGTGCTTGGTTTAACAGTAAGCAAAGGGAGGCATTGTAGGAGGCGGGGATTCCTGGAACATACAAGAGCAGGAAATATCAGTGATTCAACATACAGTATATGTTCTGCAGTGGAGAGGTATTGTATGGAATATGACTCAAGGCGACAATCAACGCATCATATGATTCACTTGTCAGGCTAAAGGTCGTCGTCCATCACATACAGTAGCGTAGTCCTCAGCTGCTCCAGACTCCAGCTGTACAAAGGGCAGCTTCCTGGTGTCCCCACAACTAGACGGAGTCAAAAATCTGACTTCTCCACTATGTGTAAATAGCATCATGGACATACATTTTCACTTTTAGCTTCAGAAATCAAAGAACTAAGCTGCTGCTGCTGCTCTAAACCCTTAATGTATTTACTACAGCTGAACCGTGGATTCCTCTTCGCATGACAAACAGCATCTCACCTGTACCTTCACCAAGTCCTGTGAAAACGGCATTTGTTGGTTGTGTGTGTGTGTGTAAACAGCCCAGATGTGCATTTAACCCTAAAAGGAAACGAGTGGAGGAATGCGTAAACATGCGTTCACTTGTTCACAGACATGCACACGCTCTTACAGGAAACCTTCTGACCTCATTCACAGCTGCTTGGGCTGTTTACGCGTGCGGGTGCGTTCATCCCAAGGCCGCGCGCGAGGCAGAGAAAACTGCACACGAAAGGGATCTGGATGTCAACTGTATTCTGGTTACACACCGGACAAAGTCGGGGCACCGCGTCTTTGAAGTGCAGCTGAGACTGATTCGCTTTGCCACATTGACAGGAGATGGTTTATAAGACTGGAGGAGAGAGGCAGCGAGGCTGTAAACGTGTGATGCCGGAAAGCACGTGTGCGATAAAGAGAGGGACAGTGAGGAGAGAGGAACAATGTGTGAGCCTGAGAGTGACACACGCACGCACGCACGCACGCACGCACGCACGCACGCACGCACGCACACACACACACACACACACACACACACACACACACACACACACACACTATCTGATGGATGCATTGTTTCTGCAGTACGACACTCCCCAACCTGCGTCCAACACCAACTGGGAGGCCGTCACTGTGCCCATGTCGGTGAGTTGGGCTCAGTCGCACACGCTACAGTACAGTAGGTGCTCATGCTTCACTTCAGCTTTTTTACATGAGCTGGGTTACTTCTTTTTAATAAATCAACACTTTTATTTTTTTTTAATAAACTTATATAAACTAGAACTTTTAAAATGCTGTCTTTCTTCCACTGCTTCCCTTGACAACATTTAATGACCTCCCCTTGTTTTTTGAATGTTATTGAACTCGCTGATGATTACAAACGTTAATGGCACAACTGAAACACTCTTTAATGATTTGAACATTTCATTGCAATCATGCAATCAAGATAAGTAGTGGAGGAGAAGGGCCCATCAAGCAACCACCTTGGAGATATGGTACGAACTTTGCATTAATATTCTGAATTATGGAAAGATTATTAAGATGGAAAATTTATATTTGAACTAAATTGAACACAAATACACCTTCATTTAGAATAAAGTGTTTAATTCTTAGATTTACTGAAGCCAAATATAAAAAAGAACTATTAGCGTCGTCAGACTACAGCATCTGCCCAAAAGTCAGATTTCTGTTTCATTAAAAGTTGTATGAATGTTGAGAGGATCCCAGACCAAACATGAACGTGACCTTTGTCTTGATGACTTCACTCCCTTTGTGTCAGTGTGGAGGCTGTGTGTTAATACAGTCAGGTCCTTCTGTGAATGCCTGGATTTCTCTTCAGGGCTCACAAAGAGACAGCACTGACCTCCACACCAAGGAGAACGCTGTCAAGGATACACAGTGGAGGGAAATAATATTTCCTCTGCTCAGGAACAACTGGTGAAAACACTGGATGCTTTCACTCGACTTATAAACAGTCCACTGGATGGACGAGGTTACTGCAGGTCAATGTTAAAAACAAATAATAGTGCCCCCCCCTAAAAAATTCATAATAATGCTTTTGGCACTTGTCTCTACCTTCTTGCATGCCATACTGTGAGAAAGCTTGAATGACTTGTTCCGTCTTTGCCCTTTGACCTTTGCCCAGATGCCGGTCACGATCACAGAGGCCGCCGTCTCTCTGGACGACTTGGACCGCACCATAGCCGACTTTGAAACTGTGGAACAGCTTCTGAAATCCCTGAACCCGAACACCTGGAAACAGGACCTGAACAGCATCTACACCCAAACACACATCCATTACAAATCCAGAGCCTATCATCTGGCGAGCAGGCATAATAAAGGTGAGACACGTGTGCTTATCCTGAATGCGGTGCCTATGGCCTTGCCTGCAGGCTTTTAGTCCAGTACCACCATAATCACTTTCATTTGCTTCCAATGTAATTGCTGCAAATGGTACAGTATGTACACATTATCACACTATGACACTACAGGACGGAAAATACAACGAGAGCTACAGTGTGAGGTTCATCACAATGGGCCGATTAAACAGGCACAGGGAAATGCATGTGTACAGCTGGGTACAGCAGGTGGAGATGGCCACTCTGCCTCTGCAGCCACGCATGTCAATGAGTCATTTGCCGGTAGAACATTCATACACCTGTCAGTGAGTCTGTGTGTGACCGGCCCGCTGTCCCGCTGATTGCTGGTGCAGCACTACAAGTGTCTTCCCTGAAAGATAACATCAGCCATGGCTGGATTGAAATTTCTCACACGGTTCAGTTTATTAAACAAAAGGTTTAAGAAACATATAGTAATTTAATAGTGGGAGAAACATTTACTGTCTGTGCTGCAGCTCTCCTGTTGTAGACTGGTGCAGTCGGTGCTACGTGTTGTAACGGAGGGGGGGGGGGGGGGGCGCAGTCAATAAAGACCAACACGCCAGGAGGCCCATTCTCCCAAATGAGGCGATACGTGGAGCTGAGTGGTCCGGCGCTGCAGAGGACAAAAGGAGGAAGGGGCCGGTCGGGACGGTAACGACCGCCGCGGTGGAGGCGCGTCGCACAGCTGACGGCCAATGGAATCACACTAATCAGCCGCTGCTTATTCAATTGAAACCACATTATCCAGCTGCAGTAGCATGGGTCCGTTTAGTACACTCACACGCTCAACACGGCACTGGAGGGAAAAAGTACAGAGGAAGGAGCGTTAATCCCTTGTGATTAACTCAGAAATTTAAAAAAATGAATTATTAGAGCACCTTGATAGTTCTGACTCTAAAGCCACTTAAACTTTGGGGAATTAATGAATTCTAACGCAACAACGGACTCTGACTAAGCTGTTGCATCATCCAAAGAGCAGTCTGCCCTTTAGGGGGTCTAATAGTAATTCAGTGACAGATTTAGGGTGAGAGACGACCAACGGTTCAAGGCAATTCCTTACTGTAAAGTCGCAGAGTCAATAAGGCAACACATTCTGTCCTTAGGATGCACAGCAGCAGTGCATGCCCGAGAGCACGTACGTGTGTGTGTGTGTGTGTGTGTGTGTGTGTGTGTGTGTGTGTGTGTGTGTCTGTCTGTCTGTCTCACCTGTGCCTACACCTCCTGAACTCTAGCTTTACCCGAGGCCTCTCCTGTTCCTGAGTAAATAGTTGTGCTTGACAGCAAATCCATCTGTATTTATCAGTGCAAGTCTGTGCTCGGCCATCTTCAGGGGGCTGTGGCGTTCAGGGAGCATGTGCATGTTACATCACCACGGAGAGGCGCAAAGGTGCTGCAGGTCTTTGATACTCTGCACCAGCGTCGCTCTCTCTAATTGGAAATTCAGCCTGTGCACTGAAGCAGAAATCTGCCAGAGTCAGCAGGTTAGCTTTGTTTTCATTAACACACACACACGCACACACACACACACACACACACACACACACACACACACACACACACACACACACACACACACACACACACACACACACACACACACCCTTGTTGCTCTAGTATGACAGAAAGTCTGATCATGAGATTGCGTGACCTGCGTGAGTCCATGCTATGCTCGCATTCATACAGTAAGTCAGAGCACATGCACAGTCTGCAGTGTGTGACATGTATTCACAGCCTCGCTTGCGCTCGCTCTGTCTTCTCCCCAAAATCCCTGATGTGGTTCCACATCGCCTCTTTGAGATTACACTCAATACCCTTTAACAGACAGCCCAGCAAGCACAGACAGGGCACACACACACACACACACACACACACACACACACACACACACACACACACACACACACACACACACACACACACACACACACACACACAGTAGTAGCCTCTCACTGGAATTTAAGAAAAGTGGTTCCGATACAGTAAATGCGCTGGTCCAGTCTGTGATCTTGAACAGTTTGTATAATTTTCTTCTCATTAAAATCACAAAAACAAAAACAATGTATTTTTCTATCTATAAAGTTAAGGTGCAGAAAAGCAAAAAAGATTCCTCTGATTTGGCTCTCGTAGCAAATTTTGTGTTGCAAAATCTGAAGCCTCAGACCAATTATTTTCATACTGTAGCAAATATGCCCAGAATATTTTTACCCACAACTTGAGAGGCATAAAACCTGAACGTGCATGTTTAGCAGCCCAGCTACTCTCAGACTGTAAACATCCTGCTGACGTTCTGGGGCAGTAATGTTGACAGTAGATGGAAGCAGACAGTCATTTCTGCACTTTTACATTATGTAAATATGAAAAACCTCCTACTGTACGACGTCTTTACAGGTTATCAATATAATCGATGCACCGCCGTCATAAATGTCTGCTGCAAAAGCAAGGGATCATATGCTGCAGTCTTTGTTCCCTCAGCTGTTGTTTAGTGGGCTTAGCGCATGTATTGTGTGATGAATGCTCCCCCCGACTACAAAGCTTTCTTTTCTTTAAACAATTGCTTATTGATCATCAATGCCATTAGGCTTCTTGACCCCCACCACACTTCATTTGATTGCTCCCTGTAACACAATCCTGCACTTCAGCTACAGTAGATGTGTCATTTTGAAGCTAACGCACTTTGAAATGTAGGACTGATCTTTATTCTGACATTGTTGCTACTGAACAGGTCTCGTTCTCCAGCGTGTTCAGGGTTCTGTTGGACAGACTCGGGCCTGGGCTCTGAGCTGGTCCCTCTGTGACGTAGCCTATCGCACATTAACAGATTTAGTCCACCCCCCGCTGCCTCCACAGCCACGTTTATTGGGCTCACGGTCACGCTCATTGATCGACACGCACCTTTTTGTTTGTGCTTTTGGTGAGTGTGTAAAAGCACCCACAGACACTGAGCGCGGCGGTGGAAGGGAAGCCCCTCGACCCACAGCTCCCCTCGACACCACAGTGTTCTAGCTGGGTCTGAAAGGAGTCAAGCAACAGCGACAACAATGATGTGACACAGAAAACTAAACAACGACCCACTTGCCTGTGCCTTGATTGTTGCCCATTATTATAGTGGCATGTGAATTCTTTACTGGTTAGAACGCTGGGTGTTTGTTCAGTTGCTGGAGAGGTCACTGTAAATTGGATCCACAGTCATTCCCACCGTTCACCCCCTCGCGCTTACTGTACAGTAGATCACGATCATCCTACTAGATCGATTACCGAGCTGGAGATGATGGTTATGGTCTTCTGCTTGAGCATCATTACATGCATTAAATCTTTTTTTACAGTTTTATCGCTGGCTCTGTGAAGTGCACTGTTCAGACAGAGGTCCCCGTGTGTCACCATGAGGCAAACAAAGTCATTTTAATCAGGTGCTCGGTGTCAGTCCCTCTATCATGTACCAGACTCCTATTTAAGTTTTATCCGTCCAAAATACAATAGTTAACGGACTAAAGACCGCAATCAAACATTCAATCTCCAATCAGTTAATGGCTCCTAACTCCTTTTTGGGTCAATGTGTTCCATGCATCTCTGTGTCTGCTCCTCCAAACTCAGTTGTTGCAATTCCACTCCCACCCTGCAGCCTCTCCCATTCTCCTTCAATCAATACTGAGCACACATTTCCACTTTGATTAAAGGTCCCCCGGCCCCTGTCTCTCCATTTAATACGCCACATAAACTTATGCACCACAATACAGGAAACCTAAAAACCCAAAGTAAAGGCCAGTCAACAATCACAAATGCTGCTCTACAGAGACCTCGCAAACAGACCCTCAAACCCGGTGAAACGCGCCACACCAAAACGGAAACAACAAACATCTTTCTCTTCCCAGTTGATCTGAACCGTCTCCATGACGACGTCAAGCGCTACAGCTGCACCCCACGCAACCACACGGTGAACCTGCGCGAGGAGCTGCGGGCCACCAACGCCCTCTTCTTCCCCCGCTGTCTGCTGGTGAAGCGCTGCGGCGGCGACTGCGGCTGCGGCACCAGCGACTGGAACAGCGGCTGCAGCTGCCGGGCCTCCAAGACGGCGGCCAAGCTGCACGAGGTGGGTAGGGGACGCGCGGCCCACCGGCCGCCACAGCGCGTCACGCTTTAGCGGGGGTCGAATCAGGCTGAGCGTGCGCAGGTGGCGCCGGGAGGGAGAGCGAGTCGGAGGCCGGGAGGACGGTCGAGCGAGCGCCGCACCGACAATCGCGAACTCGCACGTTCTCGCCGGCTCCGCGCCCCCCGCCCGCCCGCTCGCTCCGCCGTCCAACCAATCTCTCCGTATCTCTCCCAATTTATTGTTCGCGCTCCATCACTGCCTCTCTGGGATTCCATCATCCTTTCATTCATTCCCAGTTCCCCATTTTCAATTTATCCCCTTGCAAACGCGCCATTCTTGTTCTTTAAGCTCGTCATTCAGCCTTTTCTCTCCTCTCTCCATCTCTTTGTGTCTTTTTTTTTTTCCTTGCATACAGTAGCTTCATTATGGAAGCGTGCTCCATAGGGCTCTCTCTCCCTCTCTGTCCCTCTTAAAAATCACAAAATGACAATTGAGACAAAAGAGGATTTGGGTTGTAATTGTGCGTTTGCGTGCGTGTGCATGATTGTGGCGTTTGTACTGTATGTACATCACTGCACTGTGTAGGCTTCCGTGTGCGAGATCCTCCTCCTCTGCTCGGCAGCCGGTGCGCTGACTTATTAAAACAACAGCAACACATTCTGGCTCATGCCGCTGTTTCGTGACATTAATCCCGGGCTCCGAGCTCTGGAGAACGACCTCGCCGCACCCGGTGCGGAGCGGTTTCTGCTTTTATTAAATCTTCACATTAAACAAGTGGCGAAATGTTGACTACGTCTGAAATCAGATCAGTCAATTACTGCTTAAGCGCTTTTACAGACTCCCAGTACAAACACAGCCCTGCAACCGCTGCACTGACGCCACATTCGTAAATACGTTCTATTATTTAAAGCCACAATCTGCAAACGGACACTGTGTGTATCAGTCTGTACACATCTGTCAAGCATCAGTTGTTTGGTATGATTTCTGACATGGATACGCGTGTTTCCCTACTCGCCAAGCTCCGGCCCGCAATGAAAACAAATAGAGGAATGAATGAACGTCAAAATAATACGATTTAGAAATCATTTCCTTCGCGGCCTCCTGAGTTTCATAGCTACAGCTATGAAAACAGCCTCGTCTTTGCTTTCTCATCGGCCTTTCAACTTCAGTCTCAGGTTTTTGTAACGTGCAGCTGCTCTCAGGAAGAATTATTGCTCATTTCTGCCGTCACTTGTCACGAATAATGATCAAAACCTCAGACTGTCGTGGTTTTCTCGCTGACGTAGGTGCTGAAGTACACCCCGGAGGTCACCCTGCATCAGCACCAACGGAGGCTGCAGATGAGCTGGGCCATGGACGAGATTTTCCTCACGCATCACGAGACGTGCGAGTGCGTGTGCCCCTCGCAGCCCCCGCGCTGAGACGCTCAACCTGGCGCACGCATCTGGAGCGGTAGCAGGACTCCCCCTTATTTATCCGTTTCGCAAACAGACTTCGTGTAATAACGGCAGCGCAGACACGTGCAGCAAAGAAGAAGAAGGCAAGCACATGGCTGACGAACCGCAGCTTCCACCTCACAGTGTTCTCACCCTCGGGCAAAACACGTTGGTGCATAAATACAAACCTGCAACTGTTAAGTCTTCATTGTTTAGAACATATTTATTCACTAGTGCACAATTCCTGGTTACAAATGATGATCCTCCCAAAACAAAGCCTCAAAAGTATAAGCAGAAAAGCCAAAATGTTGCCAAACTCACTAATTAAATGAAAGATGAAAGGAGATTTAAGTGACACTGAAGCGACTCCAATTGCAAAACTTCTAAATTCTTGTTTCTGTGTTATGTTCACGTTATAATAAGACGGTTTCTAGAAATGTCAGGCACTGCTGCCAGCAGCATGCTGAGATGAGTGGGGGGGGGGGGGGACGTAGGAAGGGAGGGGGGAGGCTTCGGAGGAAGTGTGAACCAAAATAATATTTTATCTTGATGTGAAATTAGGCAAAGCACGACCCTCTGGCCGCACTCGCTCCAGGCTCACGCTTACTTCGAGGCGCTGCTTTTCAGCCCCAGTTTCTAAGTGAAGGTCCCCTTTGTTTTGCATACGTTCCCGTCTCCGTGCACACAGTACCTCCGCCTCCCCTTTGTCTCCGCTTCGATCCGCACGCTTCCCACTCCATCTCCCTGCTGTCAGCACTCACTCTCAGACACACGTCCAAGTGGTGATGCGTTCAGGCCCATGCACTCCGCCCCGTTTACTTTACGCTCCTCAGGCCCTGAACACACAGGACACTCAGGAGGAGACGAGCAGTGGTTTTCCACCACCAAAGGGGAACTCAAGACATGCATTTGTAGATTACTATACACCAAGATGAGAGCTGAGAGAGGGACCACTTTCATGATAACACACAAAGCTAATCTTTCAGTGGAGAGCATGCTTTTTTCTGCTGGTCTTGGAAATGCGTGTGTTTATTTCAATCTGACTATGCTCTGCAGTGGAAATTAAATAAAAGCCCTTAGATTCTAGTAAAAACACAACTGATCCTTGAGAGAGTGTGTGTGTGTGTGTGTGTGTGTGTGTGTGTGTGTGTGTGCGTGTGCCTCGTACAGCTCAGGAAATGGTCCTTTTGCCATGTTTTTTAAGTGGTCACATCACTTTCCACAAAGCTCTGCCTTTACTGTGTACAGGAGTTACTGTCTCTGCTATGTTTAACGGTAAATGAATGTATTGTCAGTGTACAATGTTTGTGGAGCTGTGTTTGTGTGTGTGTGAGTAATCTCAACATTCCATGCATCTGAATACTCTGGCAGTTTTTTACAGTAATGGAATATATTGGTTTATTTGCATCAGCTACAGTAGAAGCCTTCAAACTCATTTTACGCCTCTCATTCAAACTCTTGTATGAAATCCCCAGGAAGATCTTTGCCATTTTCACCTGACAAAAGTAAGAAAATAAAAACAATTATCCTTTTTTGTGTTTTGAAAAAATGACAAAATGATGCTTTACCTTAATTATTTATTGTGCCACGTTGTGTTAAAATAATTGGCTGGTTTGATAAATAAAGTATTTCTGTCATCGCTGCCTCCACTGGTTTGATTTTTTTTACTCCCTCACCAAAAATGTTCACAGGGTGAGAGACCTGACATGGACTGGAAGGCGGAGTACAAATTTAGTACTCTAGTAAAATTGTACTTTCATTATTACAGCTGTTTTAACAGAAACACATCACAACAGGCGCGATGAATAATATGCATTTAAATCATTTGATTATTGAGTTGTAGCCTCCTTAGTAACACTGGACGACAGAGCAGCGCCTTCCACTTCAGAGCAGCAGGCACATACTGTACAGTAGCGTGGTCTCTAGGGACGGTGGTATTTATGTTAGTGTGTGAGCTACAACCGCACATTTACCAGGTTACTGAGTCACAGTATGAGCTCTGGTCATTAGATCAGATAGTATTGTTTTATTTGCAATCCCACTCCAATTTATTTGTGTTCAAGTCAGTGCTGGTGTCTGTGTTCACAGGGTTGTTACATTAACTTGTCAGAATAAAACAGGAACTGTAGCTGATCTGCACACTTTACTTATTGTAAGCTGTATCATCATGGCAACCCTGGATAATGTTATGGCTCTGCAGATTTTTCTCGCATCACGCAGGCATAAACTTTACTATGTTAGCATATATTACACTAGTAGGAGAGATGCAGCGTGAAAAGCAGAGGCAGCCATGAATGAACACAAGCACAGGGAGAATGAAAAAGCAAGGCTTGAAAGCATGGGAGTGATTCCATTACATTCAAAATGAGCCAAAACCTTGTAAAACGTGTCAGTTTCAACATCAGATGTGTTGTTTATGTTGTTATGATTAAAATATGGGTTGATGAGATTTTCAAATCAAGAAACTGGAAGATGCTCCAAGAGTTATCATAAGTAACTTGTGTCTCACTTGTATTTACTGAAGGGGGCTGTTCTTGTTGCTGAGATGTAAAAGTCATTTAAAGCCA
>NC_040893.2:10658259-10743259 GCF_900634795.4 Betta splendens
GGATTTGTTATTGTGCTGTGTGCCCACCACTGGCCGCATCAAACACCATCTCAGGCTTTTAAAAGTTTTACACCAGTCTTTGAAAGTGGTGAGGACAAGCATTTTTCTCCCCAGCTTCCGAACAGCAAGGTTTGCTAAATTGCATTATTTGCAAAGCCATAGTGGAGGCAAACGGGGCAAAGGGATCATACGGAGAGAGGAAGAGGGAGAAGGGTACAGGAAGAAACAAATAACATGAGCCCTGAGGCGCCCGACTCACTTTAATTTGATGGAAGCGATTCACTGTTGTGTCTGCGGGCTGGTGTATTAGTTAGAAAGGAGTTACTCCTGCAAGCACAGGAACCTCATGGCGCACTTTATTCTCACAGACTATTCAATTAGCTTAAAGAGCTTACCCACACACAAACAAACTGCTCTAACAACCCAGACATCTATAAATAAACACCTGAAACTCACACGGGGCCTCACAGACAGACACGCGTGCAACACGCCAAGCCCTGCAAGGACCGAAACCCTGAACGAGACGCAGGAAGCACCGATTTGACTGGTTTTTAAATGAGATTAAGAGCTTTGCCTCTGAAGTGTCTTTTTCTAATCGGGTTTGCTTTGTGAAGCTACCGGGTCTGCTCCGCCAGAAATAGACACACACACACACGCAAAGTTACATGTAAGTGGCTGTTTATGGGTTGCTGAGTCACTGCTACAGTACGAACAAGAACTCAGCTGTCAGTCCTGCTTGTTTCATACAGATCCCAAATCCACCAAGTGATTTAAATCCTTCACCTTCCTTGTGTTTGCTATGCGATTCTTCCCCACACTCCCTCGCTGGGTTTAGTGCATCGCAAACCTTTCGCTGGCTGATCAATGATCACAGTTAAGCTTTTGGGAGCACCATAAAAATAACCAAGTCGCTTTAGCTGCGATGCTGATTTAAGGGGTAGAAAAAGTCATAAGAACAGTCGCAAAAAACTAGCAGCAACGTGAAAGCTTTTTATTCTAACAGCAGTGTTGCAATTAGGGCTTCAGCTCTCACTTATTAAGTCTTTTATCAATTTTTAGAGCAATAAATTGAGTAAACAAACCAAACTCCATATGTCCTACAAATAAAGGTACTAACTGTTTCCCGTCGTTAAAAACGTTAAAAAGTACAACATAAAAAACACAAATCCAAATCCGCTACCCACATATCGTACAGCACATCACCCTGGTCACACTTTATTCTGCTTCCTCAGTAGGTTCCACTTACTGCCTATTTCAACCCAGACAAAAAGTGAATCAAGCAAATCGCAAATAAGGCAGGACACGGCAGTGAATCCAAAAACAACCTTAAAGAGGTAAAGAACAGGTCCTAGGACACAGCATCACGCTTGCACATTTCGCATAGCGACTGCTCATGCAAGGAAGGTGCAGTCTGGGCTATAAATTATTGCATGTGCCGCATACGTGCCGGAGAGAGACGCTTGTTTGGGAGCCGTGGGGCTCCTCGTGTGACAGAAAAGGTGCAAAAAACAGGAAACACATGGTAGAGTTGGCGACGGCGCTGACCACAGAGCACGCGCAGTAAAAGGGTTTCTAGGAATGTTTATGTAGCGGTGGAGCTGCTTTTTCTCATTACTGGAGTACAGATGCTGTCAGATTATGCGAAACGGTGCACTGTTCCATTGATCAGTCATCATTATGGATTTACAGTAGCTACTATTTAACTAAACCTTTGATCACAGCCAAATAAAATCATAAATTCAGGGTTCATGTTTTTCATTGAGTGCTAACAGGGCTTTTTAGGTACTTTTTAGGTTAAGGTACTGTGGGAGTCACAATGCCCAGTACAGTATGTGCGAAATGCATCATAAAACCCCAAAGCAACTAAGTAAACAATAAATCCCTCTGCCTCCTATAACTCACAGGCAGAGAGGGATGCCTGTGGTGAGTGGTGGCACAAAACACAAACACACAATCCTATTCTTAGAACCTCACAGAATAGATTCTTAAATTGCCCGATAAACACAAATTACAGGAATGTGGCCCCTCCTCCTTCCCTGCTAGCACTCAAACAGCTGTAAGGTGAAAACGCCATGAACATGAGGAATGAAATGAAGGTAAAATATTGTGCATTGTTTCCCTTTTACCAATGATTAGTCTGTTACTGAACAATAGATAACAATAGGGTTGTGATAACAGTCATTTACACCTCTTCTAATAGACCGGCCAGGATTGTGTGGGTACTGTATTTATATAGTAATGATGCTGTCAATGTTGCAATAAAACCCATTACACAACACACACTTTTCTTTTTATCAGATCCCCACAAAATAAACAGACATGATTTATACACTGTAGCAAATATAGCCCACAGAACCACTTACAGCCCATCTTACCAGAAAACCATAAGCATTTGCAAGAGTAAACACATTAGACACAAACTCTGCTACTGAGCAAACAACCAACGCCAACAGCCAGCCATTATGCAACACTGCAAAACAGGCTGCTGGCTCAGATTATGCTTCACCACCAGGAAAAGAATGGTGAAAATAGTCATTTCCACCTGATGTGGACAAAGTCCTAGTTGATACAGTATATGACGGATCATTTAGCCGATCAGTCCCTTCACGCTCTTTGTGAATCAGTGGGACGTTCTTATTCACCGTTTTCATTTCAGATTGCAATGTAAGATTTAATAGTTTTACCACAAAACGAACTGTTAAGTTAAAAACTTATTCATCTTCATAACACAAGTTACACTATCACACAGACTGTTCTCTGTCCAATTGGTTTTGCCCTCACGTCGTACCTTCCAACTGAAGTCTCCAACAGCAACATCGCTTTCCCCTGGTAGACTTCTGACAGCGAGCAAATTAAGAGTAAGAGTGTCTCACAGAAACAGAGGTAAGTCGCTCCGTGTTCCTTTATTTACTTGATTGCACTCATCAGCTGTCTTTCTTCAACCTTCTTTGCTCGTCACTAGACCACCACCACTTCACATAACACTATGCAGATAAATCTCTGCCACGATAGAGATGAGGGCAGAATTCAACTGCATGGACACAGAGGTTAGGAACATCTGGGGTTATATACATGTGAAGAATCTCTGGAAGAGGAGAGAAAACGCCCTCTCATTCGTTTAAACTACTGTATGAAACTGCAGCCTGAAGCTATGGCCAACACTTAGTCTGCAGCCGTATATTAACAGCCTCCAGTATCTCACTCCATCTTTGGGATCTTTAGCCACACGCTCTGCTACAAAAAGGAAAAAAAGACTCTGGACTAATTTGCAACGTATGCTGTTATGATCTATGCTACACTTAATGTGGCAAAACCACATCCACAGAACGTAAGCAGTTCTTATAGCTACCGTCTCACATGGGCAAAGCCCATCTGTCACTTCCTGTCTGCATCTGAGCACAGTCTAAAAATACTGCAGTAAAGAGTAACGCCATGTATAATAACAAACCGTTCACATTTAAACAGATGTATAGGATCTGCCACACCCTCACCTAGCTATTACTTCACAATGTTTCCTCGAAGCTCAACGGCAACACTTGACTCAGCGTCAGTGCTTGTGTATCATTTAAGCAGGAACAAACAGGAGCCTCCTACTGTAGCTGCACCAGTGAAAGCAAGATGGAGGAGCCTGATTTGTGTGGGTAGGAGTGTTAAAAGCATTTTGAAGCCATTAACACTCTCCCTTCACAGCCTTTCAAAAGCAATGCAGTCTGACACCATGTCTGTTGCAGAAATGTGTGCATTGACTGTGTATCCATCTATAATAAAGAGTGAAATCAGGTTGGACGAAGATGAGTCACCCTCACACTCCTCCCTTGAAGAAGTTGTTATTTTGCTCGCTTCATTCCTGTGCCATCTTTTATCCACCTCCTACTCTTCATCTTCTTTCTCTCTGAAGAGGATGTGAACATGCTCCCGTTGCCATCCATTACAGGCACGCTCACATTCCTCCTCCATATAGTTACCAATTGTTTTTATTATCATGATGTCTGAGTCATGAACTTCCATCAAGCTCTCTTCTTTTTGCATTCTATCAATTTTCTTCTTCTGTCTTCATTCGCGGTTTGGCTTAAGGTTTGGGTTAAAATATTTAAAGAGATTTTGAAGCAGTAGGATGTGGGAAACTTCAAAAGCTGTATGAGGCATGTGGCGGCCGCTGCAACCATTTTGTGTTCTTCTAGACGGGGAGTTGCGAAGAGCTACTCTGGGACAGGTCTCAGGAACACCCTACCCTCCTGATGCAATGCTGATGATAAAGATGAAAGTCAAAAAAGGCAGCCTCTCATGCGCAAACAATAAATATATATATAAAACTGTGTGTGTGTGCTTGTGTGTGTGTGTTGCATTGAAATGAGAACCCAAAAACCTATTTTCCTACCAAAGTAAGTACATTTTGACAAAGTGAGGACATTTTGGCCGGCCCTCACTTTTTTGAAGGCCTGTTTGAGGGTTAAGATGTGTTTTTTTGAGGTTTGGTTCAGATCAGAGCAAAGGTTTGGCGTCTGCCTTTAGTTGTGATGGTTAGAGTTAGGGTAAGGGGCTAGAGAAGGCATTATGTCAATGGAGGTCCTTCCTTCTATGGAAGTACAAGGATGTGTGTGTGTGTGTGTGTGTGTGTGTGTGTGTGTGTGTGTAGGGCTGTACTAACCAAAAACCAATCAGCTTACTTGAAAGAACCCTGATGTCCTAGCAAGGTGTGAAAGGAATCACTCAAGATTTATTATGCTTTCCCACGAGAAACCAGAAGCACATTATGGAGACAGTTTCCATCAACATCAGCTTCAATCAACCACTGCCTTATACACGCATGCCTGCACATATACTGTATGGAGCCACATGATGAGTTTACCTACAGTACTTCAAACGTACGCATGTCGAACCCGTCAGCATTTGCCCACACATGGTCTGAATTGGCAGCTTGATTGTTACTGACACTTCCCCGACTGCGTCTCCTCCCACGCGCGTGCAGCCTGGGTCACGGTGAGTCATGAAACAAAATGGATACAGGTGAGAAAATAAAAGAATCAAAAACGCTCTTTTCTGGTGCTAACCCCCAGCAAGCAGTGTGGCACACACACAGCAGTCTCTTTCAACCCACACTCTCTTACAAAACCTTGTACTTTTGCCACACATCAACGAAATGATTGAGTGCAACGAGCCTCACCCTCTGTATTACTCCTTAAATCCTCTCATGCCTCAGAAGCCAGCTGTACAAAAGGAGATGTCTAACAGTTAAGACTACACAGCAGATCCACATTGCTTGTGAAAGGAAATACTGCAGAGCTCGAATTGCCCGAAGATGCTGCATATTATCAGCTTTAACTCTGACAATGTGAATCATCCGCTGTTTCTTTATAGCGTCTGTGGTTAAATGAGATGCGAAACATGACACGTCTGCTCTGTCACACACACACACACACGATTGGGTCACTTTGCACACGATAAGCAGCCGCAAACCACAACAAAGAGCCTTTATGCCGTCTGAGCTGGTTGTGGGTGTGCGTCTGTGTGCTTGTGAGCGAGTGTGTTTGGGTGATCCATGGTTTGTCTAAGGGTCGGTAGACGGGGCCGTAGTCATAAATCCGCCTCGCCGTAATCACAGTGATTTGCAGGTTCAGAGAAACCATAAACATCGGCACGGAACGGCCCACTGCCCTCATAGGAGCCTGAATTAAGTGGTGAGAGTGCAGCCGCGGTGTGTGTGTGTGTGTGTGTGTGTGTGTGTGTGTGTGTGTGTGTGTGTGTGTGTGTGTGTGTGTGTGTGTGTGTGTGTGTGTTTGTTTGTGTGTGTGTGTGTGTGTGTGGTTATTTGCTCAAGGGCATCCCTCGCTAAGGATGGGAGCCGGGCTTGGTGATTGGCCAGGGTCTGGGGGGGTCATTAATCTACACTGCTCCATTGGCTGTGATGGCGAAGGGGAGGGGTTAGTGCAGCTGGTCAGTTAGCCGCTGTCAGCTTTCTAATCTGGAACATTCTTCAATATTAGATGGAGTGTGTGCCGAGGATCGCTGAGGCCAAACTGGAGCCACAAAATGCTCTGTCCCACACAGCGGCGCAGACGTCTGAGTTTAGAGACAATCCTTTTAGAACGAATGTGACAGCCTCACTTCCTGCTGCGACTTGAAACTTCTGTGCAACAGCCAAAATGGTACATAGAACTGACTGTAAATTACTTTCTACAGTACCTAAGAATAACTGCGGAAGTACAATTTCCCTGGTTTCTAACTGCTTTCTAACAATAAACAAAAAGAAGAGAAGCAGAAAAGACTAGTGAATAACATTTAACTTTAGTTATTTTAAAGGTTGTATGGGCTGTTTGCATGTACATGCTGTATTGTATGATAGTTCCTGTGCCTACTTATGCTATACAATTTCTAAGATATACAGGTGCAAGAAGTAACAAGGTATATTTGAGGAAGTGAGGATGAGTTTGGGGTTATTATCCAGTATTTCTTCCACTTTAATTATATTTTTTATGTTCCCTCTTCCCTCGTCTACTGTTAATCATTTTTATTTCCAAACCCCTCCACTAGCCTCATTCCGCATTTTATAGCAGGAAGAATGGACAGTCCAGCCTCCTGCAAGACTATGCTTTGTTCCAGCAGCCTACAGTGTACAATAAATAATAACATTCCAATAGTTTTAGTGGTAGAACCTGCTGGACTATCAGGTTGTGATAGTTTAGGTCAAAACCCAAAAAGAGCAAAACACAAAAGACCCAGAGCCTTATTGACTGAAGCACAAACTGTGAATCCGAAGTGTAACACCACATAACACAAACTGAAATATGATTGATTTACAGTCGACTGATGCCTTGTATGAAATCTATCCAGAAAACAGCTTTTATATGGGGTGTGTGGCCAGTGATGGGGACATTGATCCAGCATGGGGAAAAACGCTGCAAATAGCTTTCTGAAACTTCAATATCGGAGATAAAGTCTGTCGCCTTCAAATGCACGTCTAAACAGTGGAGTTATGGAAGAAAAGAAAAAGAAAGAGCAACAACGTACAAAGGAATTGTATCTGTAATTATTGGCTCTGATTCTAAAACGCCTCAGTCAGACGATGAGAAGTAAAACCTAAAGCAACTGTCCTGTACATTTAGCAAATATCCACACACAGACAAATGTGTGTAGAGCTTTGCTTCACCGCCTTGTCTTCATTTAAGTGTTCAAGATGTGATTCCTACATTAGTCATTCTATTAAAATGAATGGGTAGGAAATAGTGCTGTGGTGCTAAGTGATCTTTGCTACAGCCCAGGCCGTCTGTTGAGCATCTGTAATGAATGAAAGTGGTTTTGCAAAGCCAGCAATTCTGGCAGCACTGACAACTACAAAAACTGCTGAAGCCCATATTAAAAGGATGCTGGGTGAGGTGAAGTAACCCCTAACCAAATATTTTCAAGCTGCTGTCAAAGAGCCAAGGCTTCATTCTGGTTGTTAGAGATGTTAAACTCACAAACATGAGTGTTTCTTTTTAGGGAGGTAAAGGGCTAAACACCATTTATAAAGCTCTGACTGAGGAAAATCACAACAGATCATTTAAGGACTTTAAACAGAGATCCCTGGATGCTTTCCAAACTCACTGTTAAGCTCGAAGCCAAGCTTGGGCATCTGAAGTGCTGAGACAAAGTACAGCTTCAAAGTCCTTCAGTGCCACCTATGAAAGATCCAAGTGTATTGGCAGAACACCAAATCCACTTCTGATCTCCCCGTTTTATTGGGCAAGAACTTTTCACTGAATAGTTCCAAATAGTACTGGCCCAGAATTAAAAGTATTTTCTACAGGTGTGTGAATTTGGAATGACTCAAGTTTATGCCGGTACTACACTGTATGTTCCAGCTGTAAAACTTTGAAACGGAGCTTTGGCCAAGTCCGAAGGACGGGGCTGTCAAAGGTAGGGTTGCTGTGGATGGCCGCTGTCCATGGTGCTGAAACTGGAGGTGCCAGGATTTTATTGACAGGTAAAGGGCCCATGCAGCAAAAGCCAGAGACTCTGTGGTTTGTCTTCTCTTCGGCACCGTGTGTCACCCACTGGCATTTATAAACAGGATTGTGCTCTAATGTACATTGAACAGCACAAAGTCCACAATGCTTGTGACTTTTGCTTACTGTACTTGTAGGAGCGTTCAATATACACCCTGTCCCGTGCAACGACAAATCTGCCAGTGTGCATCATTGATCTGATAAACAGAGTGCAGAATACTGTTCATATTCACAGTTCGCTCACACAGCATTAACAGCACTGATGAAACACTACATTGCAGAGGAACGGCTACAAACTGTGACTTCTGTGGCTTTTGGTACTACTGCAAACCAGTATTAGTAATTTGCGTAAGGAGTAAATTGTGTATCAATACAATAATAACATTTCACTCTAGAGAAAATTAGAAATAGTAACAACACAGTTCTTCAAACGCCTAATCAGGGCAACATTTCTGAGCATAATCCTACAAACACCTATACATCAGTGAGGTCAAGTGGAACATTTGACATCATTGGCACCAGCTGTTCTTTTAATCTCAGCTCGAATGTGACAGCCAGCTGCAGCACATGGTGGAACAGACTATTTATTGATTCTAGTCCACAAAAAACTTCAATGTAATTGAGAAGTATAAGATAAATGTTTGATAAAAATTAAAGCCTCGGACAATTTAAACAGGCTCTAGTTTCTTATAGTGCATGAGAGATGGCAAGAAGTCCTTCAGGAATCCTGTCTAACATCTAGCAATACAATAATCCCCTTAGTCTGCAGGGAGATCACGGATTAGAGAAGAGAAAGAGAGAGAGACATTTGAGGAGATTATGTGAGAAGCAAGGATGGAAGAGATAGGAAGTGAGAAGTTGCAAAAAGCAGGGGAGGTTGGAAAAAACTGTGAGAAGAAAGACGGGTGTAAAGGTGCAGGAAGAGGGAAGAAGAGCTAATGAGAAATGAACAAAGAAAGCACGAGTCAAAGCGGATGGAGAGACAGAAGACCGAGCCAAGACAAGTGCAGATGGTGAGAACAAACGCGAGGAGAGACAAATGGAGGAGGAGAAGAAAAAAGGGAAGAAATGTCCCCTGTGTACGTGTCTCCTGAGTGGATCACAGATCAGAGAAGCGAGTGACCCCGTGGTCCTCTGTCAGCTCCTCTGACTCTGCTCCAGGAGGAGGAAGAGGAGGAAGAGGAGGAGGAGCCCTCTGGGGAGACACTAGCACGACTGCCGCTGCTCAACAAAGCAAACACACGCACAGCCCAGACGCAGGTTTCACTGCTCTGCAATCAGTCAACGAGGTGGGCTTTTACTGCTAAACTGGCTGGAGGGAAACGTACAGTATAAGCACTGGGGTTAACTATGCAGTTTACGAACAGGCACAGTCAGAGGGACCCAGGAGAAATGCTGCCCCAACAGCCCGTTTAGCTTCTCACCTTTGACCTTTACGGCCGCTTCCCACGGGCCCGTCCATCATGAATCACCCCAGCAACATGCACAGGAGCCCTGAGTCACTGGGGGACTTTCCTTGCTTTTCCTCGCTTATCAATACATGCTCCAGCCCTGATTCATGCAGGATTTCATAGTGTTTTCACTTCTTATAAGTAATATGAATAAGTTATTTTCTTCGCAAACCGTGTGGTGTTGGTCAGTACTCACGTGTTCATGAGGACAGTCATGGGACAGCTTCCACCTTGGACGTTATGTATCGACTTTCATTGTCTATCTATCATTCATAACGAGCTCGCGCGTGCTTTCCCAAACTAGCTAACAACATGGCTCAGATTGGGCGATGCTAACGCCGCTAGCATGCTAACAGGCTAACCCCGGGTAGCAAACCGTTAGCTGCTGTGGGAGCTGCAGTGAAGTGAGATTTATGAACTAGCTCATTTAGTACAGTAACCTTTACGCGCTATTATGCACGTGCGGGACAGGACCGTACAGGACCCGCCCCCACCGCATATATGACAGGTGTGACAACCAATGCAATTCTACACTGCATTTAGACGCGTTTTTTTATTATAGTGGAATAAAGTTTTAAGGTTCAAAGAGGAAAAAATGCGACTTTTTATAGTTTTACAGACATTTGTATTCAATGGATTTGACTGCATTAAATAAATATATTGTTTCTTAGCATGTATTTTTTATATATTTTTTATTTACTTGCTGGATTCATTCTCTTGAAATAACGTTATTCTCAGTTCATTTGTGCCATCTACTGTATGTTCCAGTGTGGGGAGAAATGAGGACGACATTTGCGGGTTCAGGACATGGTGTTGGCTGAATCAGCATCTGTCTGACCTGAACTGTGCCTCAGCAGAATCTGTATCCTCATCCTGGATGACAGCTGCCATGAGGAACGATCCATTACAGGATAAAGGTGTGACAGACACAGGAATTATGTAGGTAATTTTGGGCAGTGGGCTGCTGTAATATGGCCTCAGGGAGCTCTTTGACTGGAAATTCTGACCCAGATGTTAGATCATGACAGAATTCTCTTGGAGCTGTGATGTTTTCATGATGCTGGCGTGCTATAGGAGACTGGCCATAGACCAGTTTAATTAAGACTGCAAAATTTAAAAATATGCTATCGAAATAAAACACCTGGTTGTGTCCATTTCCATTTTGAGCCTGAAAAATCTCATTCAGACTTCTACTGGTGAGAATGGAAATGTAATTATGTAGATGGATGCATACTTTATATAGAAGGTACCACTGCAGATATGAGAGCATTTAAATAGAAACCTCATTATTTTAACGGAGAGAAGCTGGTTAACAGCACAGGTCCTCATGAATAAAAGCTGCTGGAAACCAGGTAGATCCCATTTGGCCTTCCTAACGTCTGGCCCTCCTGCTTGTGACGCTCCCCATTTCACTCGGCACCTCCTCCTCGCCGCTTCCCTGCAGTGTATTTTCAGCACTTTTCCATCTTCCTCTGAAGTATCCTGTGGGCGGTGTCACACTAGCTTTTCCTCTCACTCCCCACCCCTGAAGCACTTCTGCTGAGGTAAGGCATGCCGGGCCATCTTTTGTGATTCTGGGTGGTGGTTTACTGGAAGAAACATCACAGTGGAATGGGGGCATCAGCCAGTAACATCCTCCGTAGCGGTGATTCGCCTACTTACGTCAGTGTAATCACGTTTAATCAGACGGACTGACAGTGTGTGCAGCTGGTTGTGGCTCATCAGACATTTGGTGTGCTACTTTAATGAAGCTGTGGCACCAGCCTGATGCAGCAGTGATTAAGATTCGGAGCGTGGAAACCCAAACTAGAAGCTGCACGCAGGAACCCATGTTCCATTTTACCACTGCTATTTTATGAGGCCCCACCAGATGTTGGTGCAGTGAGCGTGCTGGGAGCAACAAGTTAAAGAGTACCAGGGTGAGAAGCCTGACACAAGCTGCGGCGGCACAGGCCAAATGTGACTGCGTGAGCAAATGCAAAGGGCCGATAAAAAATGTACAGGGAGCAAAAAGCATATCGAAGACAGAGTGTGTGTGTGTGTGTGTGTGTTTGTGTGTTAGAAGGATTATGAGAGCAAAAATGTTTATGTCTCACATGCTGTAGTGAGGAGTTACATAAGCACTGTACAGCATTGTTTGCTGAACAGAGGAGGAACCCAAACACAGCGAATGGTGGACGTCACAGAAGAATGAGTGCAGGAAGCGGTGGAAGAATGGAGGGAGGGTCGAGACAGGAGGCTGGAGAACGATTCAATCTGCGGCGCTCACGGGCCTGTTTGCAAACACATTGTTGAGGTAAACACCATTGTCAGTTGCACATATGAGACAGGCGGCAGTGAGAGCACTGTGCTGAAACCGCCCCATACTGTCTGGGCTGTGCAATCAAAATGCAAACAAACATCTCAGCGCGACAGCAACAGAATGCAGGCAGCGCTTCAGCCCCGTACTTTGTCAAAACTGCCACGCTAATTTGTGCTAAAAAAAATAATTAAAACAACAAACTGTAAACAAATAAGCTTGGAAACAGTCTCTTAGTGAATCGCTCCTCTTCACTGCAGCGCCGAGGTTCTCGTTCCACCTCTGCCTCAGAATGGGAGGCATCAAACTTTAAGCACCATCATTAACTCCACTCTCTTCTATTTATTGTATGTGTGAGTTTTTGTTATTGTTTCATATAAGGTCAATGCAACATTTGAATAACACAGGAACTACACCTCCAGTATGCTTTAGTTCTGTACTGTATGTGGTTGGTCAGCTCACTGTAATAGCAGCTGCTGCTCCTCTTTACTTCTCCATTACTCACTCGCCACCTGCCCTAACCTTCACATCCACCTCTTTCCCTTTAGCCCCACCTGTGTCCTGGCTTTCCTGTTTCTCCGCCGTTTTCACAAACACGTTTCGCAAGCTTTTTTTCCAGTTCTCTCTCTCCCGCGCCATCATCTCTGTCTCTCCCTGCCTGCATCCCTCCACCCAGAGGGTCTCGTTTCGCTGAAATCCAATCTCTCTTTTTTAGACCCGCTGTTCCATTTCACTCCCATTTTGTCACACTGAGGTGCACACACAAGCACCCGCTCCTCCCTCATTTCAACCCAAACACACACCCGCCTGTCCTTCTAGAGTTGTCAGGACACCCACTGCTATGCGTTAAACAGCCCCTTGCTCTAACCATCATAACTAATCCCTCACCTGCACCTTAATGTAAACACTAAAGTCTTACTCTGCAGCGCGAACGCCTTCAAAATCTCCTCACAATAGTGTTGAGCTAAATATTATCAGAAGCAGAGACGTGCACACGCACAAACATTTGCATCTCTGCAAAACACGAACAAAAAAAAAAGCCAAGAAAAAAGAAAAAAGGCTTAATTAAACCATCAATCAAAGCTGATGCTTTTGGATGCATACGCACAAAAACACACACTCCACAAATACAGCACCCTCGCTCTCAGCTCCGTGGACATCCATCACAGCTTCAATGGCTCCGCTCAACCTCAGCTCTGAACCAATCACACAGAGGTTAAGGACTAACCGAGTGTTTGTGAGCGAGGGGGAGAGAACCACCGTGAGCTTTAGGAGCACACACTGAGGCGTTTCATGCCTGCGAAGGACATTTCAGGGAGCACAGCATCAGACACAGCAGGCGGTGAAATGTGATATTATTACAATACATATGGTTTTAGAAAAAACAACAATTATTATGGTGTTCTTTATTTTCAATAAATATTCTTCCAAAACGCATGGTTACTGATGTACAGTTTTACAGTTTTGCATGAGGAGCATTGTTGCATAAAACATCTGTTCATGTTTATTAAAGCTGATTTTGCTGTCTGTGGTTCAATGAGGAAAAAGATGTTCATCTTAAAAGTGAAAAGCAGATCACTGCACTGCTTTTTCCCGCCCCTCTTATTTCCATTACAGACCATTATGCAAATGACAGTGACACAAAGTAACATCTTCAAGCAAAGGTACTTCATTTGAAGATGAAGTCTATAACACAGCCTGACATTTTGGAGTGTTAATAATTTGCCCTGTCTAATCCCCCTTTTATGACGGTATTATCGGTATTATCTACTGTCTCTTTGCTCATTGCTGTTTGAGAAATAGTGCCGCCCCAGTCTGAATCCACTGGCTGGGGTTGGCTCCACAGGGCAGACATATGTGTGTGACCACCTTCACTCTCTCTGAGCTTGTATACAGTGGTAGCCAGATGCTGTCTTCAGAGGCAGATGTATCAGGAGCAGGGTTCTAGGATTGGCCACAGAACACACAAATGATTATTAGGTCATTCACTGAGTGACTTCAATCACTTTCCAAACAGAAATTGCAAACCATTGTTTGTTTATTATAAGCTGGTTGGCCTTCAGTTTTGGACTAAGTGTCTAAACAAAGTGATTATTAAACAAAGACAAACGTTGCTGTTTTCTATACAAACCTGTGGAACCCAAGCCATGAAACAGGGAGGCACAGCTGACACGCTGGGGGAATCATGCTGGTTCTCAGAAAGACGAAGGCCATCAAAACTACAACCCTCCAACTGGAGACCTCCAACCTACAAGTCAACAACAGATGTGGTAAAAGGCAGAGCGGACACAAAAACAGGGAGCAAGAAATAAATAAATTAGGGAGCAGTAAAGAGGAAACAAATATGACGAATAACATGGTTACTGCAGCAGAAGTAATGGGAAAACAAAGACAACACTGGGGGATTAACTTGCACATAATGCACATCATTCATGACAGAGATAGAGTTAAAGTGAGCCGTGCAGTGACTCAGGGTATTTCCACAGTGGGCAAGACAATAAAGGGAACTTTGGCGTCATGTCAGCGTATGCACAGACAAATACTAAATCACCATGATCTTTGCTTGAGCGGGAACAGGAACACGTAAGAGACAAATCCAGAAAAAGCAACATTGAGTGAGTGTAAGAGAGCTCATTCCTTCACAACAATTATGTCCTTTCTCTTACTCCGTCAGATGTCTGAGTGTTTCCCTTCCCTCCCTGCAGCTGCAGCCTTTTTTAAGTACCCACACCCTTCCCCTTTCTCCCTGTCTATTTAAACTGAGTGCCTATCAAGTCGCGCCAATTTTTATTGGCATGGCAGAATATTAAAAAAAATGAATGTCTTATTTATTGCAGCCAATACAATTACATATCACTCTTAAATCACGGCTTGAAAGGAAAGGAATGAAGGCTGAAAACACCCAGCCATTTGGTTTTATGACTTTCTATCAGATGTCTCAAAAAAGCACAAGAGACCTGATGATGCTCGTCTCTAATGGATAGGCCGTAACTTAACTTTCTCTCTCCCTCTGTGTCTGGTTCAGGTTTATCCCTCTTATGTGCATCTGTATTGTGTTCAGACAGCCTGCTTTGTTTATTGCTCCAGTTCTCTGCAGCTGGTTGAAAGCACGTGTGTCTGCCGTCGGCACATATGATGTGTAGGGTCGTGTGTTTTCTACCTTCACTTGTAGCTTGGCCTGTTCAATGGAGCTCCTCCACGATGAGACAAACACCAGACTATCCATCGAACATCCCATGGACCTAAACCCACGGGAAGGCTTTGTTAAGCTGAGTGCACGTACTCTTATTAAGTCCTTAATAGAAACACAATCATGCATTGTTACCTGGCGGTTTCCTGTCTCAGAGCGTTGAGGAAGGTATCGGGGTGGAAGAGCTCCGATAAATCTAAGGTGTCTGTCAGCAATGCTTTCCTGCCTGCACGCTCCACCCAGGTCTGCATACACAGGCATAGAGATAAACATACACAAAGACGGGCAGAACAACCCAAAGACCTGGAAAATAACAAGTGAACGTGCCCAGACGACACATAACTCAGGCATAAAATGAGTTTTACAGAGAACCAGGCAAAACATTTAATGGATCAATAAAAGATAATGAAAATACAATTTTCCACACACCCACACACACGCGCACGCACTCACACAATGTTTGTAGTGTTAACTCTGAAAAAACAGAAAAGAATGATCTGTGCATTGTCATCATCATTTCTAGCCAAGACAATGAGTGTTTTCTGATTGACAGTATTGAAACAAATATAATGTATGGCCATTAAAATACTTGACGTCTCCCACGTTCCATATCAACATGCCTGAGCTGCTTGTGCGTCTAACCCAGACAACCATTTACATAACTCTAACCCTAAACGCTGTGCTAGTATGTGCCTGTGTTTTTCAAGGTTGCCTTGTGTGTGTGTGGGTGAACCGCTGTGCTCTGTTCTTCAGCAGCTCCACACAGCGGCAGCTCTGGCTGAGCCCACCTTTATTAGACTGATTAGCTAAGAGGAACCCGACGCACTGCTAACAGAGATATCACTCAGCACTGATGGGCAGACGCAGACAGTTAAGGACAGTCCAGCCTTCAGAAAGACACACATGAAGACAGATGGAGTGCAGGTAGACAGGACGAGTACTGACAGAGAGAAATGAGAGATGGCAGGCATACAGGGAGACACACACATAAACAGATGGGTGGGCAGGCCGACCGGCAGACACACACACAGGCAGCGAGACTCGCCCACACCAATAATGAAATGCATCAAATTCACAAGGAAATACGTAGTTTCTGAATGTGTGTGCGTATGCGTGTGCATTCTAGTCTGCCAGAGCATATTGAGGTAGGCGTACAGTCAGACACAGTAGAGAGGAGACGGAGAGCGGGAGCCTTCATTTCCTGGCACCAAACTGAGGCTGACGCTCCTCAAACCTTGTGCTTTTAAATCTTTTAAATGATAGTAATAATAACACGAGTAATAGTAAGTATTTGTGCAATACTTTCAATTGTACATGCAGTACAGCACTGAGCTACAGCATTGCAGCACGCACAGTAGCCTGGTCCTTGGGCTGAAAGTACCCTAGTCATGTGGAGAGTCAAGGTCCTTTCAAAACAAGTTGAAACTGAACATTAATACCCATAATTAGAGAACAAGGCTCTTGGGGAGTGGATTAAAATGGATCTTTCAGTAATTAAACTTAAACTGATTAGCAAACTTTACTAGTCTCATTCTCATGAGAGTGGACCTGCAGAGGTTTCCTAGCAGCATTTACCCCGTGAGGTCATCATTAAATGCCTTCACTGCGAGTACACAGAAATACATCTAGTCTGGCCACAATTGTTCCTTCGGTAAAGACACAGACCCCCATCAAAGAGAAACAGGTAATAGATGTTACCTGTATGGCGAGCGCCTGGGTCACTACAGCTCGGAGGTACTGCATTGGTTCTTCTGGCCCTTCCCATTTGTTTTGCCACGCCAAAGGACACTGAGACACAAAAGAAGGATGAGGACAACAAGGTACAGCGAAGTTGACGCTGTTGTGAGACCTTTAAAAGGGTCTCTTGAACCCCCCTCAAAAACATCTGATGATCTATGTGTTTTCTTTTCTAACAGACTTGCACTTGCTTGTGGTTTCGAGACTTTGAAATGGTTGATTTTGAAAGGCACAGACAAAGCCTGTGTGTGTGTGTGTGCGTGTGTGGTGGTGGTGGGGGGGTCCTTTCCTTTGGGGGGAGTATGTTCATTCTAGTTGTAACGAGTTGGATGATCCACATTTTGCCTAAACTGAGATCAAAGAAGCCGCTTTACACACACGTACATGCACAAATATGCACAGTGGGAGTCTGACGATTGAACATTTTATGTTATTCAAGTGTGAAAGTCATAATGGAACTAAACGAGACCTTGTACCCATCTCAGCTGCAAGTCAGCTATTCAGCATCTCTCCTGCTGTGTGTGCGTGTTGTGTCACAATGAAGCATTAATGAGATAAACATGTTAGTAATGTTTATTTTATTGATGATGGTAAAGACAAAACTAATACTAGTTTAGAATAAAATAAATATTCTGCAGTGTTTAGTAGACGTTACTTTATACTCTTACACATTTACTTTAAGAAACATCCATGTCTTTGCTAAATTTTTTGTTTAAATTCTCTAAATTTATTGTTTGTGTTTAGCTAAATCATATTTAACCAGTGCTTATGATTTTACATATTTTCTCATTCGGAATAATAACTGTGTGTTGCAGCTCACTGCCAAAGGGCTTGAATTGTGAAAACTAGCAGGTCATGACGACAGCTTGTTAAAAAAGCTCCACTGGCACAATCGCTGTAAAGAAAGTCAACTAAATACAGGGACTATTGACAAGTTAATTTCTGAACAGGCACTGATAAAATTCTGATGATTGGTTGGAATCCAAGTATCTAATTATTTTCACAGCACAGCTGAGGGGAGAAGTTGGCACAACCCTCCAGAGCTGTACCGGCCATACTTTTACATAATTACAAATCCAAATTATCTATTTTCTAAATATAAAAATTAGATTTACAGCCTTTCAGAACTGGCTGGAACTGGGCTAATCAGTAATGGCAGCTTAAACAACGAAGTCTCGTAAAGCAAGACTAGTGCTGCCTTATCTCTCAACTGAAAACAGCTGAATGATAAGAAATAGGCTGGAATCATTTACACATTGAAATATCTACTGGATGGAAGAGGAGGTTTACTCAAACTAACCTGTAGGTCTAGTGCATACTACTGTAGGAATTTATAGTATTATAGTATAACTGACGCTTGCTTGATCAATTTTATATTGGTCTTCTTTATAGCAGTCACATAAACCACAATGATTCTTCTTGTAGCTAATTTAACGTAATAATAAAAAATATATGGCGCTTCATGATCAAATATCAGCTCCAGTTTTAAGCTGCAGTTTCGCAATTTTCTGATGTGATAAAATGGTCATAAATTTGTACATTCGTATATTGAGGTATGTTATAGTTCACTTATGTTTTTTTTTTGTTTGTTAATACTAACACTTTATCATAACACTTTATCTTATCCTCCTAATGCAGCAGCACAGCCACCTAAAAGATGAATACTGTACATTCTTCTAATCAACACTTTGATTAGAACAATTTAGCAATTAATAATAATACAGCAATTCAACTACTATATCAATATTCATGGGAATCCATCCATCCATCCATTTTCTTAACCGCTTACTCCCTAGTGCGGGGTCACGGGGTGCTGGAGCCTATCCCAGCTGGCTACGGGCGAGAGGCAGGGTACACCCTGGACGGGTCGCCAGTCCATCGCAGGGCAACACATAGACAGACAACCATTCACTCACACACTCACACCTACGGGCAATGGAGAGAAGCCAATCAACCTAATGCACGTCTTTGGACAATCATCATTGTGAAACGTTGACACAATGGATCTAAGCAGCTTGTTACAAGGTAAAATAATAAAAGCTGGGAAGATTAAATGGGAGATGAATGGAAAAGGGTGGAAGCAGGATGGGGCAGAAATCGAGCTGAGACTGAAGAAATGCTGATTCACATAAACAGAGACAGATGAAGGTATTGCGCCAAAGGCTGAAAAGGCAGCTTACAGAAGATGACAAACATAAAAGGAGTAAAAGGTTGATTGTTTATCTCTCCTCCTCTACCTCATCACATTCCCACATCTCAGCCCGAGGACACACAGGAGAATATATGCTGTGTTTGCTAGATGTCTACAGGGCAGCTCCATCTACTGAAGTGTGTGTTACTTTATATATATTAAACATATAGCTCATATAAAAATGCGCATGCAGTGATTTTTAGACAGATTAACACATTATCTTCACCCATTCATGCCAAGTCTGCACATCCCAGTGCCTTCCTCATCATTCATTTTCTTACCTCTTGGTTGAGGAGGGCAGTAGCTAGTTTTTGGACGTCAGGAGTCAGCAGTTGGGTCCCTCTGATCACCTTGCTCAGTGCAGCCAGCGACTGGTGGATACTCTGTAATAACACTTACACTTTAGTGGAGGTACTGTGCCAAGTGTGGGTACATTTGGTGTTGTTTTTTTTATTTGGTAATGATTCCAACTTCTAATACTGATCTTTATAACATAAATCATTCATGTGACTCACCTGGACCAAGCGGACGGCATTGAATTGCTCCAGAGCGATGAATGACAGGACCGGTGAGCCATGACTTTCAGTGGGAGAGGCCACCTTCTGATGGAGCAGCGTAGAACCCTGATGAATAGATGGTACACCAACAAAGACCTTTAAAGGCAATTTGACACAAACATAGATCCTGCACTAATACGGAGCGAGCTTGACATGTCTCTGTCAAGTTAAATCAATGGCAGCGCTCCATGTCACTGTCATCACTGGAATGCATTTAGCCTTTGCAGCAGGCTGTTTAAATTGACTTGCAGCGTTTCTTCTTCCTTTACTGTACATAATGTCTTTCATCACTACGGTACACTCTAACCTCACTTACAGTAGCTCAAGTTGAAGAACCTACATTTCTTCAATAATAGAATCTGCTACAATAATAATATGCAACCCAGTAACAGAGTAAATTAAATCTTTTTTTCTCTACAGAGGAGACAACAGCACCAGTTATTTACAATAATTAACAGTGGTCGACTACAAGAACAGAACAGAACCTAAAACCCAATTATATATATATTTTTAAATGTAAATATATACATATAGTATGTTGCTTTCTGCCACATATATCACACTGTGAATCTGCACCATTATTTTGTTTACCCCACATTTATTTAGTCAGAGGCAGAGGAGATAAAAGGGTAAAAGAGGGATGAAGGAGCGTGGGATGGATGAATGCAGACAATGGAGAGTGAGAGATAAATGCGACAATGAGAAAAAAAGCTGGTAGGATGGGACTCAGCTTGTCTACCGCGCAGCTATTGTCTCTTTTCAATAACTAAACAGCCAAATAAACAGTATCTGTATCTTGTTATCTTGTGCTTCTTCCTTCGATCCAGACGACATACAAATATGTAGAACATAAAGGAAACAGAACCGTGTCTGCACACACGGTTCTGTGTGTTTACAGCCACAGAGAGGCCAGTGAGAAGACAGACGCGCACATAAGCATGCATGCGGAGAGCACACGTCTATGATGGCTCAGCTGATGCCAAAGCCTTGTTAATTGAAAGCAGTCAGAGGTAGACTGTGAGCCACGAGCGGCGAGCTGCTCCTACAGAGCCAGTCAAACATCAAAAAACTAGGAGACTACTTGAAACTGACTTCAGGACAGAGAGGCAGGCATGTAGCACGTGAGAACACAACGAAAGTGAAGAAAAGAGCAGGAGCATGGGAATATGATGGTTAAATTATTTAATGTACTGTAGAGGTAGAGATGTACTTTAGATTTAGAACGGGGCCGGTCTCCAAGCAACTGGACACAGCAGTGTCGCCTGATGTAGTGGCTATCACACACACTGCTCAGTTAGACTCTACTAATTTCCAATTAGTTTTCATAGCTTTTCATTTAGACTACTCGCTGCTGCCAGGGCAATGTACAACATGATTTTGCATACAAATAAAGATGAGTAAATTAATTTTATCATTATCATGCTGCGCTTGCATGCAGAGTTTATCATACAAAGCAGGTCACACTGACAACAAACCCTGTGGGTCACTGGAAAGAGCACAAATTCTATATCAAACAAATGTTTATCTGTGCTGTGACATAACTGACAATAATAAAAGTATAAACAATAGAGTCAATTATTGTTATTTCTTAAATATATAATAAAAACAAATGAAAAGGGATGCAAACAACTTAATAAGTGTTTGTTGCATGTAGAAATAAATCTACAGATATTATGATAGTGTCAATGATTTTAGGTGATATATTTAAAATTTTAAGAAACATTGCACAAAAAAAAATCAACACTACTTCAATTTTGGTTATTTCGTATAAAATGAAGAAAAAACATTGGTTCTTGTTCGTGTAGAAAGAATATCAAATAAAAAAGGGAGACTCACCTGGTTGAGTTTCTTCCACAAGTTGAGAACAGGTGAAAGTCCACTTGACCAAAGCTCCCTGTCAAACTTTGACCCAGTCGCAACTGAACGGCTTAGGACACGCAGTTGGGAAATCACCTTTAAACATAAACAGAAATTCATTGAGCAAAGGACTGCACTGGAATACTGTTGTATATTGAACTCTATTTAGTATCAAATCAAACAAAGTCCAACATCACCATGGAAATGACCATATACAAAAAGGTTTTCAAAAGATCATCATCAAATTCTTACTAAGTTTGTTCAGGTGCATGGACTCATGAATCATTCTGCTGCTGGAGTTAAAGGTTTGAGTCAATGGAAAAGTGGAACATCTGTCTGAGAGTGTTCATCGTTTAGGCTTAGGCGTTTTATTTTCTTCTTTTAATTCTGTTGTAAATCAGCACATTAATGAGATCATGTAGTGGGACGTTTGACTTTCTACTTTTGAAGGCAATTCAACTATGAACACTTACAGTAACTTCACTGTGTAGGGTTCTGACTGAAAATAAAAGCACATGGGATTAAAAAAACACTTATGTTATCCTTGAGGCAATGTTGGTAAACTGTGTATTGCCATTCCAAGATGCCTGAATATTATATCATTGTTCTAAAGTATTGTATTGAAATCATTTGAAAATGTAAAAACACTTAATTTGCACACACTTCAGTGTCACCACAACATCTGATTTAAAAGCCACTGTTAATTTTCAAAATACAGTCATAAACTATCCGCTCTCTCCCTGCAGTCCCTGAAGTCAATGCTGCTTCCAGACTGGGAATGTTACAGATGAAAAAAAGGCCAACTCCAAACACATCTCCTAACAGCCTCTTATACACCTAATCAAGCATGCTTAGCTTCAGGCTTAGAGTCCAGGATAGTGCTTTTATCGAGAGCCAGTGTGTGTGCCTGTGCAGATGTGTGCTTCCCTGTATGTGTGTGTTGTGAGTGAAGCCAAGGTGTCTGATAAATGGCTTTCATTTGGTCCAGGAGAACTCTTTACTAACAGCTGCTTTATCTTCTCTGCTCAGGAGGAAAGGTGTGTGTCAGCGTGTGTGTATGGGCATGTATGGATGGAGAGAGAAGCACCAGATATCTAATCTAGAGCGTCACCCTGACAGGGCTAAAACGATGGCAGCTGAGGGTGGAGATTAGGAATGTATGGGGATTCAAACGTATAGGGATTTAAATATATTAAGATTTATCCCATCTCAGCCAATGACTACCAGGCAGCAACTGCATTTAACACCATGACCAGCTGCGATGAAAAAGTTACTAGACAATGTTGCTAGGAAGTTTGAACTTGAATCCCACTGAGTGCAGGTTACCCACAATTCCTGAACTGTACTTTACATACTTTACATACAAATGCATGAAAATGGCTCAAAGATGTGGATAAACCCATGGACATAAAAACACATTACGCCACCACATCATGCGTCATTGAGTCTGTAAAGCCAAGGGAACCCCTCATCGTTGTTTAGGACCATTCTGCACTATGTGGGGTCGTCACTCGTGGATTTGATTTAAGTGCCATCTACTGTACCAAAACTACTTAATGTCCCCTGGGCTCTGTTCAGTGTGCCTGGTTAAGTGCCCAACCCACAGACAGTGACAGGAGTCTTCAGGGAAAAGCAAGAGCATAAATTAAGAAGAGGGAGCGAGAGCATCAAACTGACAAATGACAGCAGGACGGGCGACAGAAGAGATACACAAACATGCACTGCAGCAGTAAATTACATGGATGGTGCGTTGCTGTTAGTGTACATCCCAATCTGCAGTGACCATATCTGCAGACAGGCAAAACGACCTCATATGTGTGAAAGCACAAATCCATAAATGATTACCAATATGGGGAAAATATTGCAGACCATCTGCAGCGTCACGTTTTGTTGCTGACAACATTGTTATACAAATAACAAAAAGTGTTCACACGCAGACACGCACGCACGCACACACACACACACACACACACACACACACACACACACACACACACACACAAACACGCACACACACACACACGCACACACACACACACGCACACACACACACACACACACACACACACACACACACACACACACACACACACACACACACACACACACACACACACACACACACGCACACACACACACTTTGTTGGGTTGACGCTCAGTCCTTTCCTGTAATGCAGGTACTTCCACTTCACCTTCTGGGACGCCATGAGCTCAGATCCCACGGTTAAATAAATCACATTTTGTGTGTGCACTATTTATTAAAGTTACCCTGTTGCTGCACTTTTTAAAATTACTTTATGTTTACAAACACAATACCATACAATAATTCAATATAAACAGACATGATTTTCATGATGATGGATTACCATTTAAACCTACCATCTACAGTAATTTAATTTTAAAAAGGCATAAATAGAAATGGGCGACTGCTTCTGACCTTAATATAAGCTGCTTTTAGGGGTCCTCAGTGGTTTGTGGGTTCTGTTTGACACGTGTGTGAACTCACACACAAACACACAAAGATAAACTACAAAAACAGTACAGGTGGCTGAAGTGTCACACGGCGCAATGGTCCAGGTTTCAGAAACAAATTGCTAATCGCTTCTGTGATTTAAACAATACAGAGAAGTAAACTTGACGTCTCTCAGAACACAGTGAATAAGGGGGAAAGGAACCGCCTACTGTATGCTACCTAACCTATATCACAGACTGGTGCTTTGTTCAAAGTGTCAGATGCTAGAAAGCATCAGTATCTGTTCTGAGCAGCTTCACCTGCTTTATTCACCGCTACACGTTGTCAGTAACTGTCTTCAGTGAAGACAGCTGTTTCCTTGTTTTTAATGCCTCCTTGTTGTTTCCTGGCCTTTAACAAGGTATGTCAACAACAGACCGCTGAGTTAAAGCAGTGTCTATGTAACCTGGGCAACAGAGGGCACAGTAAATGTTTCAATGGAACGAGTAGGATGTCTAAAAAAATATGGATTTTATTGTTTTGAATGGAATTCTGATGAAAAGACTTAAATGATAAAAGCATCCATGCTTTTGTGGCTGACTGGTGAAATGCACTGTATGTGAAGAATACATAGTAAACAAAAAAACTACCTGACAAAAAAATAGACTAAATCTGTCTGTCTCTGTGCATGTGTGTGTGTCATGTCCCAGTGTACATGTAGCATCTTCTGATTTATGTGATTCAGATGGGAATAAACAAGAGTGTGTTTGAATGTCTGCATGTGTGAGGTGGAGAATGAGGTTGTGGATGTGTGGGTTTGTGGGAATAAGCAGGTGGCTCAGTATAAAGAAGTGTGGCTGCACCTGGGAGCTGATGATTCTCTGAGAGGATCTTTCTATGTTGGCAGGCAGACCGAAGAACGCAGGCCTGTCGTCCTCTGGGAGGTTTTCTATTACGCTGCTGTAGTCCTGGGAAGACACAGAGACACATACAAGTCACACACAATGGTCATGAGACAGATACAGACAAGCGATCACAGTCATTCACACAGCTGCTCTGCATGCAACTGCGATTTAAGGCACTTACCAATATAGAGCAAGAGTTTGGGAGGTTGATCTGAGACGGAAAGAGACGGGTTCCACCTCTGCCCTTCCTCGCGCTGGAGTGAGAGGAGGAGAGAAGGGCTGCAGAGAAGAACTGCTCCAGGTACGAGCGTAAGATGCGCAGATCAAAGGGATTGTCAATTCTTCCACCGTAGATGGCGCTCTCCAACAGGCCGTGGACAAACTCCCACTGAAACGCTTTACCACCTTAGAGGGAACAAAACACAGGAGGCCAAATGTAAGCGTGTCCAGTCCAGAGCCTCTACGGGTTTGACACATGATGCTGTGTAGCTTATGTCATGAGATGTTCCTTTCAAACCCAATCCCTGCCTCTTCCCATCTGTGGGTCCTTGAGAATGCCTACTTTATCATATTGATTATAGATTACAGTTATTCTGAAATGATTCCTCTTCTGCATAGACAGAATTTCATAGTCATCCACTTTAATTGTCCTCCACTGTCTTCAGAACCTTTGCTGTTGCTCAGATGCCAGTTAATCCTTTACTAAACTGCAGTATTGGCCACTCACATGTTTTTGTTATCTCTCTAATGGATTTGCTTTGAGTAGGTTTTCCGTGTAATGGCCTCATTCACTCGCATGGACACGTCTTTGGACCTTTTTTTATGAGCTTTAGTGAACAGGTACCAAATGCAAATGGAACACTCAGGAGCGCCTTCAGTTTTTTTTACCTGCTTGATTAGTCATGGAATAATGAGAGAACAGGCCACCTTGTCAGCCATTGGTTGCCTTGTTTATGGGTCCTCCCAAAAAATGTGTGGGGATGCATGTGTTTGAAATATAATACAGTACTGAATAGTTAATGCCACATATTTGTCAAAACCATTGAATAAAAGCTGGAAAAGTGCTGACTTCATTCCCAATTTTTCATATCAAACCCAATATATTGGACAAAAAACTCAAAAGATGGATGGGTTTAAATCAGAAGGCTATTAGCAGAAAGGGAAAGTTTAGCTTTGTTCTATGGACTGGAAGCAGTAGCACACAAGGCAGAGCTGGAGGTGGCTTCACTGAAGATGCTGGGATTTTTATTGAGAGTGACAAGGATGGACAGGATTAGAAATGAATATACCATAGGGACAGAACAGGTAGGATGGTTTGGAGAAAGCGTGAGGGAAGCACGAAGGAGATGAGTGAGTGTGTAGAGGAATCTGAAGTACGAGCTAAAGGGAATTTCCAGCATGTTGTGAAGGAGGGCACATGCACACGCACGCACGCACGCACGCACGCACGCACGCACGCACGCACGCACGCACGCACGCACGCACGCACACACAGCATAGATATGCAAATGCCCAGTTGTCCAGGTCACGCTCTGGCAGAGACAGTGTAAATTAATGAGGTAATTGATCACGGTCCCTGCGGCTTCCAGGACTCATTACAATGTGTATTGCAGAGCTGTCCTTCATAGCGTAATCTGTTACCAGCTCTCCTACCTTCAAAAAGCCTGTCAATGATCTCAAATCCAGCGCGGAGGTCAGACAAGGAAAACTCATAGAATTTAGTCCAACCCTGAGTGAAACAGAGAAGAGGGAGAAAAATACAAAATGAACAATTTAATTTACAACACTTGACTCCACTAGCTCATATTCAACAGTTACACTCACTGATACTTAAAGCACGGGCCAAACTATTTTCTAATAACCCCCTGAAGTAAAGGTCTTTGCTACAGTACATAGCCTAGCTGTTATATTCTATTACCACCGGTCATGTTCCTAACTAAATCTCATGTCGATGTCTTTCAATATACAAGGCAGGCCGAGGTACTGGAGCTCTGAAGACATGCTACACCGTTCCAGGGAGAACAGGCTGTGGTACTATGGCTCCGGGTAAAAAAAAAAAAAAGACAAGCTGCTGCAATCAGATTTAAAAACATAAAGAAGAGAAATCACATTTTAGTGCACATTGATTGTCAGACAGACTCACCATGTCAAAAACAAATCATAGACGTGTTAAAACATGATTGCATGTCAGTGCGTGAGTGTTTGCTGCACTTCACTGCTGCTCAATCAGCTGATGTGCCCAGCGATATTGTAGGTGGACGATCTGAAAGGTGAGAAAAACTACGTGGGCACGTCGGGTAAATCTCTAAATGACATATGTTCCATCTGTTTGCTAATTTTACGCTTGAGCAAATAAAGCAAATAATCGCAAACTGTGCGAGGCCACGTTTCTGTTTGTGTTTGACAAATGTCCTCACGAATGTACTGTGTGAGCGAAACTGCAACCGTCCCTCGCATGGATGTGTGTGTTTGTTACATATAAGTGCTCACTGTCAAAATAAAGGGTGTTTCTGTCAGGCCTAAAATTGCATCTCTGTCATTGGCTAATCGTTTCCTTTCCTTTTGCTGCCTCTTTTGTTCTTCAAATTCCTGAGTGTCTATTCCTCTCAGCTCACCTTAAATGAACTGTGCTCTGCAGAGGCATGTAAGAATGGTGAAACAGGGAGAGAATAAATGAGAAAAGGGAGGAGGGTGCTAGATGAAGCACGACGCGGGTAAGTGATGTTAAAGTGCACAAAAGTAGCTGGCACTGTTAATCAATAATCAAGATCAAGTTTTGGATGAAAAACAACACTGTCATCCAAAATGAATAAACAAAACAGAGCCCTGTGACAAGAGACAGAAGAGAGGGGACCGGCAAACAGTCAACAGGAGCCAGAGGGTAGTATATACAGTACATGTACGTGTATATGGTCTGCATGAATCAAGACGCTTTTCTTAAATGATTTTAAAGTGAGAGGAACTAGGAGGAGGCCACACCTGCACAACAGGAGGAGAGACAGGCAGAACAGAGTGAGCAAAAGTTGTGGTGATTTTATTAGATGTCCTAGAGCCGTCCCTGGCGTACAGCGCCTGGCAGTGTTCTGATTATGTGTTATTTAGCAGACAAAAGCAGAACGAACACTCTGAGGCATCACTACAAACAGGCTCGAATGAGTCCCAGTGCATCTGGAGTCTCTGCCACACTGGCAAGCCACCACAACATAAAAGCGGCTGTTTAGGTTGAGAAACTGCATCGACTGCACCGTATCAAGCAACTACAGGTGCAATCACATCCTCTATTGCCAGCTTCAAAACCCGCAGAGTTAAACTGTGCTCTGTTGTTGTTGTACAAGAAAATGTGATTATGACTGAAGACCTGTTTTCTTCCAGTGAATCTGTTTTTGAAAGCAAAAGTGAATGATGGCTGTCAGATGTCAGTGATTGCCTGCAGATAATACCTTCCCAGGCCCTTGTTGGGTCTAATTTCCCTCAATGCCTTTGATTTGCTGTCAGTTTTGTGCTGATTCATCGCTACCTTGGTTCTGAAGCGAAGGAATGAACAGTGAAATGATTTGTTATGCAAATGCAAATGATGTAATTCTTTAAACCTCCTCTCTCGTTATGTAGACATGATTTATCACCAGGCTGCAGTTCAAGCGACAAAATACTGTGTTTATTCTCTGAATGTTGAGGTGATTCTTGCCTCTAAAACACAACCATCACAGTTTATTTACAGCCGCAGTAAAATCTTTAATGTTGTGGGACACTTCTAAAAAGTCGTCCTTATTAGCATCACATCCTATTAGTCAGTGAATGTCGTTTTTTTTAAATATCTTGAATATTTATTGTCCTGGGGAAAAAAACAATCTAGAGCACTTCAGTGATTGTGACTGGGGTTGTACCTGTGGTATATAGTTGCGCCTCTCTTGGCAGACCGCATGGAACCAGGCCAGACAGAACAGAGACTGAGCTCTGGAGACGACGCCTCCTAAGCACGATCAAATACATGGCAAAGGTAGGGCTTTTGTTATTGTTCAAATAAAAGACAACACGGGACAAGCGAGCGTGGGACATTGTGCTGGGGATGGTCTGAGTGTTTTGAACATTGTACTGAAGAAACATTTGTTTGTTCCCCCTCCCAGCAACCTAACCTACGCCTTAACGTGTCAGTGCTCAGGCTTGGCTAGCTTGGATACAGCGTAGCCCTGGTAATTCCTTCAAAAGTAAAGACTCTACCTTTACTGATCTGCTCTGGAGTCCAGGACTCATATGTTCTTAAGAGATTCTTTTTCAGCCCAGGAGGAGCCTGCAGATGGGAAAAGACAGGGATAAACAGGGAAGGGGCAAAATAAAGAAGGGCAGAAGAGCAGAGGAGGGAAGACAGCATTTAATTATTAATTATTATTATTATGATTATTATTAATTTTAAAAGAGAATGTACAAAAATGCCAACATACGTTATCTAAAATATCTGTTACTCGACCAATAAGTCCAAAATGAATACAAGTCAGCACCCAAAGTCTCTCTGCACATTTGAATCCTCTGGCAACAAAAATGTTCTGTTTATGATAGAAGCGATAACCATACATTGACATCAGTCCACGCGTTATCAGCTTTGCTGAACATTTGGTACTTCCATCTGGAGCCTTCGATAGCACACAGAGCCAAAAAACGCACATGTACTACATTTGCCAGAGCTGGTAATTCCCTACATATGTTACCACTTGAAGCAGATTAAATGTATTAGCAAAGCGCTTGCTTGGACTACACAGCAAGTCTGATGTTCACTTGTTTCGCTGCTAGAAGACATTTTACACCAAAGTTAAATTAAGGAATGGCTGTACATCTTATAACAAAGTTATTTAGAATTCTGATGAACAGTAGAGTGCATATCTCTCAGAAAGAGAAGGATGAGGAGAAACAGTTTGTTCAGCACTTTCGGTTGCTGAAGCTGCTGATCTCTCGATCTCTTGAGCGTGACCTCCATCAGAAGTCACCTCAAGAAGCAGAACAGCTCACATAAACAGTAAACATATCTGCATTATGTGCATGTCAGGGAAAAAACAGAGGTGTTTAGCGTATCTGAAGGAAAACCTGCATTAAATACTAAGTCTACTGTCTGTGTATGTGGCGACCTCATATGTGATCTTGAGGCTCGACTGCAGCAGTATAGGAGGGAATCTTGGATGGATTTCTGCCGTGAGCCAGAGGCGGAAGCCTGCTTTGGGACGCAGCACATTCAGCTCCTGTGAAAGAGGGACAGCGTTCACATTTGACACATTGTACACATCACAAGAGAAATATAGGAGGACATTACATAACAAGATCACGTGTGCAGGTTTTAAATACAGGAATGTCAGCTGAGGCCTCCCTCCTGTCACACACACTCACACTAACGGCAGAGACTGCTTATTTGTAACGCTGTGACTGATTGCACACACCGTCCACACATTGTATTATGCATGTTTATTCATTTTCTAAAGGTTTTAGCTTGTTAAGAGCTGCAAAGAGACGGGTTTGTGCCAGTATACAGTTTGTACAATAACAGACTGCAGCTACTGTAAAGTAGCCCACCCTTTCATTAAAAATTGGTTTCTAACCATTAATACTGCATGTTTCTAAAAAAATTCTAATGTCCTTTAACATGTTGATTTGGTTTGATTTCACCATCAAAGGCACTACAACAATAAACTATTCACCTAATTTCTAAATATGTATATGTATACTTGGCTTTCTCCCTCTCTTCATTGTCGTCATCACTGTCTCTTCATCTCAGTTTACAGCTTCATTTCTTTCACTTCTCTGCAAATTGCTTACATTCCTTCCCCCTATCTTTCTCAAATACCCATGGTTAAATATAGTAAGCTGGCACCTTAGGGTCTTGTGTCATCTGATTGGGTACTCAACTGACACACACACACACACACACACACACACACACACACACACACACACACACACACACACACACACACACACACAGGCAGAATTCTAATCAATGTGTTTCCGCATGATTTGGAATGTAATTCAGTCTCATGGAAGCAGACAGCATCAGTGAAAATCAAAGAACACAGGATCTGACATCCCTCGAAGAAAACGCCTCTGTCTCTCATTACGTATGTGTCTATTCTGTCTGGTGTGTGTATGTGATGTGTTGTTGTCAACCAGAAAACCAATGAAACAAATGATCATATTACAGTCTGACTTTGGAAAATGTTTTTTGTGAGTTCACCTTTCTACAACAGCAACATGGATTTGAAATTGAACAATCAAGATGTGATCAGAGCAACTGACAACTTTGTTTCGAAAAAAGTTGAATTTACTGATTAAAAAAGTTTATTGATCAGGTACAGCTTATTCCCTTCTTACTTTAAGACTAATTAAGCAGATATTGGCATTAAGTTGGCATTTGGCAGCTAATTGACTTGAGCCCTCATTTTGAGGCATGTGTAGATGTTCCTACAAGTGCAGAGCCATCATTGGGCTTAAAAAAAACCCAAAAGAACATAAATCCATTAAATCTTATGTGTGGCCAAATCTCCTCTGTTCCAAGAAGAAAGCACTTTGTCAGACAGACACATAAATAGGTGAGTGGACCTGTCACTATACAGATAAGCTCCAATGAAAAGTGAGAGAGAAAAAGACGAGAATAGTACACGTGGAAGAATCTGACAGGGACAAGAGGACATCTGCACTGCCAGGTTCAATTATGAACACTGACCGCTCTCCTTCTCTGTCTCTCTCCTCTTCGTTTCCCTCTCTCTAACTGACCAACTGCTTTAGTGAGGGAGGTAAGAACTGGAGAGACAGATGGCAGAAAGAACCCTGATAATTTAGAAACTACAGTACAATCAGAGATACAAGTAAAATAGAGCAGATGGGTATAGAGACAGCTACTAAAACAAAACCATGCCCCAAACATCAGCCTTCTTGCTAAGCCTCAGTTCAGTTCATTCTAGCTCTCTACTTTCACATGCACTCTTTCTTTATTTTTTCAACATGGCGCCGCCTCCCTCGTTCCCCTTGTTGTGTCAGTTTTTTCATTTCAAGCTTGACTGCAGAGACTGCAACCTCATCGGTTGCTGGGCAAGGAGCGAGACAGAGGCACAAAGACAGTAAGACAGAAAAAGACCTTTACTTGTACAGTAGGATGGGGGAAAGAAAAAAAAAACATAGCAGGGGTGTGAAGGTAAAAATAAAACAAAGGGAGAGAAAGGAAAAGGAAACAGGGGCAGAAAGGCGTGGAGAGTAGAAGGAGGAAAGACGAAAGCAGGAAGAAAGTTGTACTAAGCCATGGAATAAGCCACACTGGGAGCACAGAGAACTCAGACAGGAGGGACGTCTGGCTAACCCTGGGGCATCCACGAGCATGTGCCCACATACACACTCTCACACTACACACAAGCCCACACACCAGTCACTACCTACAGTACAGCTTTGCCTCCCAGCCAGATATGACCTGCTAAACTGACACAACTGTAAACAGAAGTCCGTGGAAATTAAAGGGACACAAACAAACACAAAACATACAAATCAGGAATGAAACCCCCTATTATGACACATGAGCACAGAAGTAAAAATATGACTGGTGAACCTTAGATATGCATTTATGCAATGCACTAATACAACACGTGAGGGTTCAAATGCAGTCAAATAAACGCACATCAAACGCATGCGTGACAGAATGAATCTTGTGTGTGTGAGCACACCACATATTACATCCTTAAGGTACCTTGTGACGTTCACAAGGCGTGCAACACCAAAACAATGTGGACCCCGAGTAGGATGTTGTCTTAGGACACCTACTTTTTCTAGAAGGGGCAGCCATGCAGTAACAAGGTGCAGGTTCTTCAGGCAAAGCCAGTCTCCATTTCGAGAACATTCTCTGAGTGTAGCTAAGGCCACGTCCGCCTGTCCCTGGCCCATAGAGATCTAGACAGAAAAACAGGGAGAGGAGCAGAAGGGGTGGGGTGAGAAACATGAAGTGAGATGGAAAATTTAATTCTATATTGTAAGTTTTCAGAAGTGAGGGACAGATAATGTGACTCAACATTAAAATCCATGCCTCCACTGCACAACAGACACTATGAAATACTTGGCAAAATGAGATTGACACAGTGATTAGTTGTAATAGAAATCTTACACAGAGGCCACCATCACACAAATAACCCAATACAGCATGCATCTACTATATATGTGATGAAAATATACCAATAATATTTACACACCCAGTGATATTGGATAAAAGCACATAATCTTGAATAAAACACACACTATTATCTATCTAGCAAAGAACTCTGAATATTAAAACTGTGAGCACACTGACAGTGTGCGCATATACTATATATTATTATATATCAGAGGTAGTGAGTCATATATTTATGTGAAGGACAAGTGTTTGTTTTTTACTTACCATTACCAGAGTAAGGTACTCTGTGACCCACAGAAACAACATGTTTCCCTCTATTGTAAGTGTATTGTGTGGACACAATATTTGATTATTTAAACTGACATTCAGTAAATATTAAAACAAATTTAATATATGGTTCACTGGCTCCTGCAGCTGCAGCATAGCCTCCTAGTGAGGGGCAACATGCGCGAGGACAGGGTTAACGATGTCACAGGGCAGCGGCAAAAACAGTGAAAGACCAACATTCCGCTCAGCTCAGCAGAATCTGTGTGGTTTAGGTTTGTTAATTAATGCAGGGTGGGTTTCATGCTAGTAATTGGTCTCTAGATAATGTATTACTTACTGTATTAATTACCAGTTGGAGAATAATTTGTGTGCGTGTGTATGAAAATAAGGTGTACAGTACTGTATGAGACCCGATGAAGTCAGTGATGAGCAATTCGGCGAGCTCAAACTCTCACCTTTCCACATTTACGTGCACAGTGGACTGTTTTCTGATTCTGATCTTGGTATTTTGTTGAAAATCAGTTTCATCTGATACCTCGTGATAGTTGTCCCTTCCAATGGTTTCTGCAGCTAGTTCTGCTAGCTCCTGAGATGGGTCTGCTCCTGGAGAGATGATGATTAACACCGGCTCCCATTCTAATGTCTCAGTGTAGAGACGCCGCAGGTTGAGAGGTGGGGGGGACAGCTCCTTCATACCTGCAGGGCACAGAAGAATGAACAATCGTAATACATGTTTGATTACATCGTTTTTGCTATTGACAGCCAAAGTGACTTGGGAGGAGCCAGGGAAACATGAAGAACAGGAAGCTACTCAGCAAGTGTGGCAGAGAGGAATTTAATGAGGGGAGATGGGGGAGGCACAGTAAAACACAGGTGGGGTGGACAAATTAAATGCCTAGAAGACGAGTCCTGGTGATATTGGTGATACAATAGATGAAGGAGAACTGAGGCAATGACGGGGAAATGGAGAGAGGGTCTAAGAGGCAGGCAGTGAGATACAGAGTGAGGGAGATTAGGTGGCTGATGTGCTGTGCATACTGAGTGCTGGCTATGCAGCAGTATTCATCAGAAACAGCAGAAGAATACCTTGTCAGACCCCTGGTGCTGAGCGCTCTGTGTATGCGTCTTAGTGCATTCTAAGTGTGTGTCTGCATGTGTGTGTTTCCCCACTGAGCATTAGGCGCTAATCCTGCTGTAATATATTGAATTGCATATCAGATACGAGTTAATAGTGACACACAAGCAGGCGCACGCGGCGTAAGAGGCTGTGTTAGAAATTCCGCTGTGACGTTATTCATGCATGGATCAGCAGATATCTCTTTCACACGCACGCACGCAAACGCACACGCACACACGCACACACTGGTTGGAACAACCCTTCCAGTCTGAGCATTCTTTTGGTGTCTGCTGCCAAATGCAATCTGCTGCAATGTAATACACATACATGCAAGCGCACAAGGTCCTGGTAGAGAACATTTCAAAGCAACCTTTTGCTGCATCACTATGGCAACACAAAGAAAAACAGTCATCTGTCCACATGGAAAACGAGGAAGCATTTACAGAATGTGCACGAGCACAAAAGCTCAACTATTTTTGACATAGGCAACTAATCAGTATTCGTGCTGCAGACCAACATCGTGGGCTTCTGAACTGCAAAGTTCACCTTGGCTTGTACGACACACAATCAGGGCAAAGACAAATCCTGAGAAAGGCACTGCTATAGTTTCCCTGTGGTTCAAGCGTTACTTAACGGCAAAAGCATTAAACAGCACACTTTGAGTTATAATGTACAATGTTCATTAAACATCATTAAAACCACTTTAATAAACAAAGTATTTGCATGTGAAAGCTGATTACTAAAAAACAAGCTGTCCTCTTGTGTAGCCGCCAAACAAGTGAGCAGCAATGTTCGTTATGCACATATGAAGAAGAGTTCATATTTTGAGAAGTGAGCAAACCAGCGTGTGTGTGTGTGTGTGTGTGTGTGTGTGTGTGTGTGTGTGTGTGTGTGTGTGTGTGTGTGTGTGTGTGTGTATGCTTGGTTGTGTTCACCCAGCCATGTCTGTGTGCATGAGCAATGCCCAGGCCTGGACTGGGGGGATTGAGTGAGATTAGGTGTAAGAGGATTACAGACCATGGCTCATTAGCATACTGATTTACTGCCAAAAACACATACACGTACACACAAAATCTCCTTCTCTCCTGCTTTACTTTTTTTAACATGTCCGTCTTTCTCACTCTTTCATTCACACTCACACATGTCTGAACTCTCCCCCACCTCATTCACACACACAACGCCATCATTGATGGGTTCACTTGGCGTTCGTATGAAGGTTAGACCTTCATCATAATAAGGTGATAGTGTGTGTCTTTGCTACTGCACACATGCTTTTGAGGAATTACTGTAGCTTGTGGAATGAAAGACTTGGAAGCTGCTCCTAAACTCAGAACTATAGACATGCATGGGCAACACCCCTGGACAGATCCACTAAGGACTGAATTGTTTCTGTTTCACTTTTTGCATAGTCAGCCGCACGCATAGCAGGTGTTTAAACAAAATGAATTACATGCAAGAAAAGTACTACACCTACAATATGGTGCAATTAAATTATGCAAATTCAAACATGAAGAGATGGACTAATGGACATGCATATAAATGTCTGTAGAAAGAGACACACGTACAAGTCTAAAGTGTCCCCCCTCAACAAGCCAGTATTACTATTATTAGCACTCTGGAGCAGCTGCACAACAGCTGACACTGAGTTTCAGTCAATAGAGCTTTCATCAGTAGGAAGCAGGGCAATCAGAGCTCCAAGTGCTCTCTCCCACTCTGTCTGAAACTCCTCCTCTCCATCCATTTTTTTAAACTACATCTTTTCTGTTGCTGCAGCCAAGTGTCCTATTTACAGCATTTATGGTAGTATGTATGAGCCAAACAGTACATTACTTCTGCTTATAAGTAAAGCAGTAAACCTTTAGCTGCTACTGAAAGGTCCTGCTCATTCTTTGAGTTTTTTTAGGGCAGTAGGCAGAATGTCAGTCTATAAGAAATAATGAAGTACAGTAAGAGAACACCAAAACCCAAATATATAGTACATACTGTCAACATGTGTCATACAGCCTTTGAGTTGAATATCAACATATTTGCTGGCAGCATTTAGCTTTTCATCAGTAAAAGATGGATTATTAATAACTGTAAAAAATATTGATCAAGTCATCTAAAGACATATCCATCTATCCATCCATCTATCCATCCACCCATCCATTCATCTTCTACCACTTATTTCCATGGGGGGACCATCTCAGCGAGCTGAGGCAGGTGTACACCCTGAACAGGTCACCAGTCCATCGCAGGGCTTTAAAGACATATCCTGAAACTATTTACAATGTTGGAGGTAAGAGACCCGGGTTCAAATCCAGTCACGTTCACCAGGCGTGTCCTTGAGCCAGACCCTGCCACCATGGCAAAAATGCTAACCAATAAAGTCACTAAATTAATAAATGAATATAGTGTATGACTGATAATAGTGGGTGCATGGCTCTACTGGTCATGGCACAAAAGAAACAAAACAGTTTGTTGTGTTATATTTCCACATGAGATAATAAGAGACAGCTACAGTAACACCTAACATCTGGACAACAACACATGATTACTATGCAAGGAAAGCTTCATAATGGTCATCAGAGATTGTGGCTAATGAATGTTTTACATTTGCCTCAAGCTGTTTAGTTGTGTATATTTTCGCAAACTAATCAAAGTCTAATATTTTACCAACTTTGCCTTGCATGTGTAATTGCCCGAAAAATTGCTTATGGCATCAGCGATTAACTGGATAATGAGTGGGTCAAGACATGCTCACAAAAATATGGACATGTTGGTGAACAGATTTATGCGCAGAATCACAGAAGCAAAACCTGAAGAAAATAAATAAACAAAAAAAAAATCTGAAGTTGATTAAAGTGCCCCCCCCCCACAGTGACTATATCATATGAACTAAGGACTTTACACATAATGTACATAAACAACTGCATATTAGTTTTACCTGACACCAATTAGCAGCATCCTAGATAGTGCAGGCAGGAGCCAAAACAGCATTAGGATTATCTGGACTGAATGAATAGGCTCATTAAGCACAATAAACACACTCAAACTCAACACTTTGACTGTAAGCGTGTGTGTGTGTGTGTGTGTGTGTGTGTGTGTGTGTGTGTGTGTGTGTGTGTGTGTGTGTGTGTGTGTGTGTGTGTGTGTGTCCTTGCGGTTACATCGGAGTGGGGCCCTACATTCTTTGTTTTTCTACCAAAGTGGGGCCCTATTGTCACTTGTGGGGCCCTTTGGCTGAGGCCCTACTTTTATAGCACTGCCTGGTTTTTCTGTGTGTGTGTGTGTGTGTGTGTGTGTGTGTGTGTGTGTGTGTGTGTGTGTGTGTGTGTGTGTGTGTACTTGTCACTGTGGTTTGACAGAAAAACTTACTTAGGGGCGGTTGCGTTCTAAAGAAGTCTACCATGAAGAATAAAATCCCACATTGATGCTAAGTGGACATATATGGCTCAGAAGCCCTGTACAAAAGCCTCCTCTGATAATATTCTGCTCGAGTGAATCATAAGAGCAGAAGGTGCTTATGAAAAACAAAGAATTTCTCTCATCTTTGTGACACTGAAAAGGTGGAGTAGTTTAAGGGCCATCCACACCTGAATAAAGAACAATATTTTGAAAGGTGGATAGAACCATTATCGGCACAAAGACCATCTAATTCTTGATCTGTTGATCTTCAGCACCTTCTATGAGATCTGCACAATTCATTAACGCTATACCACTTGTTGTGGCATTACTCTGACCAAGCAAAACAAAACAGAAGATGATAAGAAAGGATCAGTAAGGAAAAGGCCCATTTCCACGATGAGTGAGTGCCCAGTGGGCTGCATGATTAATTGTATTTGTTTTTTTGTTGCTCTCAGTGGGATTGTGTGTATAATAAATGCTATTTTATGTGTAGTCTACTTAGGCCAAATACTAAAAATATGAAAAGGCCTAATATGAGCCACTTACCCAGAGCCCGGGAGGCAAAGGCTGTCATGGCACTCTGCAGTCGATCTGGTCTGACTGCCTGAACTAATAACAGCTAAGGGGAAGAGAGAGCAAAGGGACACCAATAAACCAAGTGGAAATATAGGCAATGCTTAAAAACCATATGTACTTCAACTAACACTTAAATATCACATTAAAACAAAAACATATTTGTTTAGCTTTAAGGAACATATAACCTCCTTCATACAGTACTTGTCAGGAATGCTTTAAGATGTTTATATACAGTATATAAAATGTCTTTTTGCTATCACTTTATCTATCCCCTAAGTAAAATTAAGATTTCTTGGTTTCTTCTTGGCTTAAGATTTGTAGACTTTTGAAGTGCTCTGTCAATAATAAGGTGTTTCACTTTGCTGATAAAACGACTGGGTTTTGATTGAAAGCTGACCTGCTGGAAAGGAGTAATCTTTTTGGCGATGGTGGATGGGATTTCCTGTTCACACTGTGAGCTCCGCAAGAAGGACAGCCAAAGGTCTGAGTCACTCAAACTCAGTGACTGGTAGAGAGCAGGAAATGTAGCCTGTGTGAAAAGAGCAGCACAAGTGAGATGGTGGAAGGCAGATGTAGCCTTACTGAAATACTCATTTTGCTTTGCTGATTTATTTTTCTAAATTATTTGCTGATTTGTGTTTGTTACTTTAAAAATGGCCAGCGCTCCATGCCTCTCCTGATCAATCCAAGAAGGGAATTCCTGCACAAAGAAAAGAGATGTACATGTAGGTCAACAGTATCTGTAGGCAACAGTCCTAACAAAAAAAGCTGTACTCTTACCTCTTTCTTAAACATTTCTCCCACAATAGAGCCAGTGAATACATCCCATTCCTATGGCAGAAGGTGGTGTTATGGTCTGTACCCTACAATGATTTGAAAATGCTACGGTACAATGAAAATACTCACATTTTCTTGGAAGAGTTCAGGAAACATGCCTTTCACAAAGTGCATAGCAAACATCAGCTGGTCAGCCTGACACAGAGAGACAGAGACAGAAAGGGTAATTCATAAATAGATGCTCTATGTCAAGATTTCAGTCCCAACTACAGGCTTTAGCGTGTCATTCAGAATGAGGGCAAACACACTATATTCCCCACTGCCTGATAAGTACCCTCGGGCTGCCTAACTAAAGGGCTTGTAAAATGTAGATACAGCCTGACAAAAAATCCCCAGGGACTTCAGCGGCTACACTGGCTGCTGGAGCGGTCCTACACACTGTCATCATGCTTGTCTTTCTCACTTTCACGGCTGCTGGTCAAGTTTGAGAGGCATTACAGAAACGGGCTCTAATCGGTATTCGCATCTCACTTCAACCTATGACAATAAACACAAGGACAATGAGTAAGAAACTCTAGTACATGAGAAAATAAAGCAAAAAGAGAAGGAGCGAGAGAAAGCAAGGAGAGGAAGAAAGCAAATGTATCCACAGCCAAACATTCACAAACACGTGATAAATAATGCACCAAGACCTTATTGAATTAATAATAGTTTTCCACCAGTCTAAATACTTGTTAATTACATTTGTATTTTTTCTAGATATTTAGGTTTTCCTGCAGGTTTGCTGATGGTGAAGATAATATTCGGTGTCTGTTACAGACACAAATTTGCACATTTGTGACTTACTAAATGAAACCATTCCAATTCATATTTGCATCTATCACACCACAGCACTGTTATACTCACCAAAATACTCAGCAAACTTAATACCAAACAGTATGAATAATAGCAATCCCACTGAAATCCAGCCACAGTGCTTCTATGTTGCCCATGCATATTTATGTAAAGCTCATTTTATGCAGTTAACAATTGGCTGGGAAGGAAAACCAAATTACAAATGGCGTGCAACGGAAATACAGTGAGTGTGTGCATTGACAGGAGCAGCTACTGCTACCAGATGTGGGTATTGTTACTAAACCTCTGGAAGAGCACAGCGCTCTTTATAGTACCACACCTCTTACAGTCACAGGGCCAACACATTCAGATGAGTGTAATGAATTGTAGTGAATGACGACACCGCTGGTGCCGTCAGTACTGTTTAAACTTAAAATGCATCTTTACATGCAGGGACCTACAGTACAGCACTTATACCGTATATCTTATACAAGCTAACTTTTATTATTGTGTGTGTAAAACCATTTTTTCTCCGTCCTAAAATGCTTAGAAGCATGTTACCACCACAAGGAGAGAAAGATGTGACAGCCTGTGAGGTCAGCCCCTTCCATGTGCCAACATATTGCAAGTTTCAGAACACATCCCTAGCTGTCACCTACTGTTACATCACCTTCTGCACTTTCACCAGCCACAGAATGAGCTTAAGCTACAGCGAGGCTAACCTTCAGGTTACATTTTGACTAGGCCTCCACATTATCATGGCCTAACTCTGTCCCACCCCATGTTCCATCCCTTGATCTGATGTCTAGATGATTTACACTAAGCTGCCAAATTCAGCTCTGTTCACTGACGTGACAGTGGATACAGCTGAACCGTGAAAGCCAAGAAATATGATAGCAGTGATCCAACAAAAAATGGCACCATGTCCCTGTTTGCTGAGGCCACGTGTGGATCTGTGCGTGTACACGTCAGGGGTTTTTTGTGTGTGCATATAATTGTCAGAAAGAATGAAGCAAACGGAGACGTGTGATCTGACTGTGTGTGTGTTTGCGTGTGAGGTGCTGTCATAGGGACTCTCTGACAGGACAGGAACCTCAGTAGACAGGCCGAACTGGAATATGTCACACTTCAGCACATCACTCGAACTCAACTTGGGCGCACTCACACGCACATGCACGCGCACGCGCGCGCACGCACACACACACACACACACACACACACACACACACACACACACACACACACACACACACACACACACACACACACACACACACACACACACACACACGAAAAGCATTCACAATCTCACACACACCTCCTGAATGCTTATGCCTGCACCCCCCACGCAAAGAAACACTTCTTACACAGTGTTATACTGTTTTACTTCTCTAAAAATACATTCTCCTCAGTGTACACCTCTCAGGAGTACACCAGTGTGCCAAGAAGTCAGGCTTTCATATTCTCATTGTTGCATCTTCTCTGCGGATATTGACAAAACAGGAAGATTTTCAACGCATTGAGAACAGTGAGAACACCTAGATAAAGTTGCATGTGATGCACCTAATGTATTGTGTCATAACAAAGTTACAATTCCAGGTCATCGAAAGAGTATAGTGTATATTCACTCTAGATAACTGTGCCCACACTGTAATACTTAATGTTCATTTCATTCAAATTCAATTTAAAATGCAAAATTAAAATCCAAAATCACTTTACACCAAATCCATCCAATAATTAGATTTTCTTTGTAAACAGCATTAATCACTTACTTATATGAAAAGAAGCAATAAATCCTACTGTAATAATATAATATTTATTCTTACTTCACGTAACAAAAAAGGTATCACCAATCAGTTACCAGCTTTGATGTAGCCTCAGTATATTCAATCAATACCTTATTTAGCTGAGTCCATTGTGCTTGTACAGGAATTAAACAACAGTATGTTAAATCATATCAAAACACAGACATCCTGGAATGTTGTGAGGTTTGGTTATTTATGTTTTCTTATCCTGATTCCTCCCTTTCCTCTAATTATACTCCTCCTTTTGTTCTCTCCTCGCCCTGCCCTCGTTTTTCTATCTGCGCTCACTCTTTCTTATTCAACTTTATCTTTTCACCGGACGCCTTCTCCCCACCTTTCCCCTTTGCTCTCTGGGGTTATCTCTTTGCCAGCGCTGATGCGAGGGTGTTGACAGGAGCACTGATAATGTGCGCCGGTGTTTCCTTTCTGCTAATAACTAGGCTGCGGCGTCCCATAGACACACGCGTCTACGCATGTCTACGCCTGTGGGCAGGGGTTGAACAGAGCCGATAGACGAAATCAGCAGTTCGCAGCCACTCTGTCTCTGCCAGAAACTTTCATTACTACACAAGTCACACACGTACGACAGAGAAATTACATTTAGCATTTACTGCCTGATCGATGCAATGATTGCTGGGTTGTTCAATATTTGACACTTCATTAGAGTTGTTAATGGCAGAGGTTTGATGGTATAACTGTGCATGTGCTTTTCTAATTGTGCATTTGATTAAAATGGTCAAAAATACTTTGTTATACATTATACCACATTATAAAACTGCCTGAAATAATCTTGAGATTATACAACCTCACTGTCAGATAAAACAAGCAGCTGTATAAACTAGGTATTGTGAGTGGTACATTTTGAGTTTAGGTTGTGCTATTTCAATAAAATCAATGAGAATGCATTAGTATTAGTGTTTTCTTTTTAATTGTTCATTGAGCCTGATGATCTAGTTTTTCAGAGTTTAAGTATCTTGGCAAAGGAGCTTCTCTGTGGCAGGAAGCAGAGAAAGTGGGTATGTTTTTTGGCTGATGATGAATACCGCTCTATGTCCATGGATGATTTTAGTTTTTGGATTAACTCCCCATCTTTTGAATCAACAAAGCAGAAAGCTACAGGGCAAAAATTCAACTGTTAGGGATCATGCGCACAAATATGTTGTTCATAACAAACTGATCCGATTTGCAAAGCAAATCCATGTGATAGTCTATATCAAGTACTGTACTTTTTGGAGATGCTTTTGTCTATGTGTGTACTGCATGTTTCACGTATTACCTTGAACAGTGACCTGCAGACGTACTCATACACCATATTCTTCAAACTGGCCTCCAGAGCAACAATCCTGGCTTCAGTATTGACTGCTTCCTAAAAGGCACACACAAACAACAATTATTGAGGCGACAGACAAAACTGGCTAAGGAGCTTTAAATTAGGTGAGATGTCGACTAGGAATATCCTGTCACTGAAGAGAATCACAGCCTTCATTAATATGAAATTGTAAACGTCTATATTTTGGTGCTCCAATTATTTTTAAAACAAGCAGCAGCATTTTTACTGCAGAGTTTCCGTTCTCTGGGATGAACTGGGGCAACCTTCATACCCCAGGGTGGTGCAACCACAGACACAATGACACAGTTACTGTAACTTGTATCCTCCACCAGAATTGACTGACTCAGCAGTAAAACTAATGACATCTATTAGAATCACAAATTCAGGTTAAAAGGAGCCAGAATAAAAGTGAAAGAAAATATTTAAAGCAGAAGAATTAGACAGAGAGACAATGGATAAAAATCATAAATTACAGTATTTTCTTTTTTCTTCTGTGTCCTATTCCCAGTTCAGCACGTCTGCAACATTGTTTCTCCTGCCTGACTTTGGTTTGAGGTATAGTAAAGGAGCCATTCATGTAAATACCAGTGGTTTCAGATTGCAAATTAGTATTTTATGCATACTTGAGACAGACAGGTATGTGATGTGTATGTCTGCTAATGAATCAAGAGTGGTTAATATCCTATTCCAAAACTCATGAACCATCTGCAGCCCATGGTAAATTACACATGTGCATTCAGTACAACAAGCAGCCAAAACACAACGGAATAGAGACAGTAACTGAACCTGTGCAGTATTTGGACAAGATTCGATGCATCCACAAACCCACCTACACGCCAGAAAAAACATGTAACCGTGGTGACCAGATGCTGCCTGGTGACATTCTTGGATGACAGCACTGGCACTAGCTGCACACCGAGTTTGGGGAATTATTGCTAAATCTTTCAACCTTTGTGCGTGTGTGTGTGTGTGTGTGTGTGTGTGTGTGTGTGTGTGTGTGTGTGTGTGTGTGTGTGTGTGTGTGTGTGTGTGTGTGTGTGTGTGTGTGTGTGTGTTCTGGTTATCAGTCAGTGTTTAGGGCTCATATGGAGAACAGCCGTTTGGTAGACAGTCTGTGATACCCTCCAGCTGCACAGGTCAGATTGTGATAAACCTGCTGTAGGGAAAAATATAATGGACTGAAATTAATTAACCTGACCTCAGCTGAAATTAATTATGCATTATGCTGCTGAATATAAATATTGTCAAATAACAACATTTTCACTGCAATGTCACCTAAGCAAACAAATTTATATTTTAAGTTGCCATCTTTAGTGCAGAACGTCTTTGATTCAGACACGGTGTGAGAATATGCGCATCAACCTCTTTGTAAACATTTTGAAGAACGTCTCAGTTATTATGCAACTCTAAAAAGATTATAGAAAAACAGATGCACAGATGCACTGCAACTTTGAACCATGGACTAAATACTTGTTCTTTAGAATTTATGACATGTTCTGTCTGACTAAGAAGCTGAACCCAGGTTTGAGAGAAGTCTGGCAGATTAGTGGATTTACGAACTACAGGGGCACATCCATTTTTACTCAGGCTCAGCTGGTGCTTGATAATATTTTCCTTTACCAAATAATATTATCACTTTCTGCTTGCTCAGCTGAAATCAGTTTGATGTATAAATTAGTGTAATGAATTGACTCCATAGAGTATTTGGTATTTCTTTTTAAAAAAGAAATTGTGGAAAGCAGAGACCTAATGACAAAGTCGAGGAAAAAACGGTTTTCAGATTTAATAAAAGTGGAAAGGGAAGCTGCATACCTCAGTTCTTAATTACAGGAAAGCAAAGATGGCTTTGAGAGTTAACGAAACCCACATACATATACTAATGCTGTGAACCTTGGCACTACCAGAGTTTTACTTGGGTATGTAACATCACATTGCATTACTTTCAGTGCTTTTTTTGAATTTTGAGAGATTTGGGCACATTAGCATTAAATTCTTCTACTAAATATTTAATTTATTTGAACAGCACTGGTGTCCTGAAAATATTCATTGAAACTACATCGCAGGATGAATTTAACTCTGCTTGTGTGGTTAAATATGGAGGTACTATACAGTGTACTGTGTACTGTATACTGTGTAGTCACCTTCTTGGCCTGCAGAGCTCTTTGGAAGAGGCGCAGGAAAGAAGCAAGGCTGAAGCGGTACATGTTGTTGATCTTTGACAGGTCCGTGATGACAAAATACATCTTGCTCGCACTCTCTGCGAGTGGCAGGTAGGCGTCCCTCTCCTGAAATAAAGCCAAGGACAAAAAGTAAAATAAAGGGCACAGAACACTGCTCATTAAAGGACCAAGCGGTGATAGTAAACAAACACAGACACTCAGGCAGAGCATTAATATGGGGATGGTTAAGCAATATAATAAATATTGAATAATGATGGAAGGCAGCATTATCAGGTGTGATGACATGGAATGTAACAATAATCAAATGTATGAAAGTAAAAGTCAAATGAAGAGAATAGATGATACAAATAGTTTTGGTGTAATACTGCTCCCTAGAGGACGACTGCATCTGCATCTAAATGTTCTGTACTGTAAAAATACTCTCCTTGTGCGCTACAGTGTTGATTTGTTTATTGGTAGATCAAATTACACAGGATCTTTGTTCTTTACAGCACTTTATCAATTTTGATGAAAGCACTTTACATGAGACGCTTGTTCCAGACTGCATAAACCCCAAATCTGCAGACTGGAATTCTAACACTGCCTCTGTCTGAGGTATTTACTGTGATTATCTGTGTCTTTCTCTCTCTCTCTGCCTCAGTCTGTCTGAACAAAAGCAGCAAGTGTGTTGATGACCGACCCACTGATTGGTTAGTACAGTGGTAACAATCATTTAATCATTTTCCTCACAGACACAGATTGTGTGCGTGTGTGCATTAATACCTGGTCCAAGGATGCTTGCAGCCTGTGTGATTCCAGCAGTGACTCCTGGATCAGGGCACTGCTCGCCTTGGTCTGGTTCAGGCTGTCTATCAGCTCCCTGTTTTCCAGAATGTTGCCTTGAGCAGTAGCCAGGGTCTGAGACAGGAAAAAGACAGTTAAGAAAAAAATAAAAGTTTAAAAAAGGGTTGAAGAATTAACAGGATTTTTAAAGTTTATACGTATGCGAAGGTTTGTCTACTCATGAAAAACTTGACGTGGGGAATGCATTTATTTATTAATTTATCTAAGCTTTCGTTGAGTGCCATGACTCACCCACTTCACGCCGTGGAAACTATTCTTTGAAACGAACTGATCAAATTTATTCAAATAAATTCAAATAAAACAGATGAGAAAGCAGCGGAGCATGGGAATGTCAAGTCAAATATTCTCCTCCAATTCTGGAATAATTATGTGTCTAGTAGGACTGAAGCACTGACATAATGCTCTTGGCACCATATGTGTCTGTGTGGATGTGTCCAAATTCCCTTTAGGCTGTGTACAAAAGCATAATGATTAGGTTTCAGGGTTTGTGTGTTATAATGTCCATCATATACAGGTGCACAATTTCACAGAAGTGGCAATACATTAGGGTTAATATCTTTTTTATATGCAGCCCTGTTATTATATTTGGACAGTAACAACCTGTTTGATATTCATATGCATACTCTCATTACCATGGACTATGTAAATTACACCTACATTTCTGTTTTTAAAGGTTTAAAGTCTTTAAAAAAAGAAGTGTGTTTAAGATTAAATGGAGCAATTTTAGGGAAACATTTTTGTCCTGGTTGTGTTTATGATATTGGATGTTAAATTCTCTACTAGATCCATGCAGATTTACTACAGCGGGTGCATAAGTTAATAATAAAACAGTTCTAGATTATTAAAGGTCACCTGTAACTAAAAGTATTCCTATTCGATTCAGGTAATGTGGCGGGGCACTTATTTACTTCAGCACAGACAGAGTGAAATATCCAGCAGTTGTGTTTCCACATTGGCCGAGTGCTCAATCGAACATATCTGGCAACGTGGCCGCACATGGAGGGAAATAACAATATAACTGTTGCCAACTAGCTGCTCCTGCTCAGGCTGAAACCTTTTTTCTACTAAACCCTCAACAGCTGAACAGTAGGGGTTGGAAATGAAAAGGGTTGCAGTAAAAGGGATAATCAAGGATTTCAACACAAAAGAAGGTTGATGACTGATCTCATTAACACCCAATAATAACAACACCAATGTGTTTACCTCTAACAGGGATTCCTCCAGCTGAGCCAACTGTATCTTCTTGTCTTCTTCTTGTTGTAAAAGTCTTGTTTTCTCAGTCTCCAATTCTGGCTTCTCCTGCTGAATGGTCAAGGCTAGCAGCTAACGACCAAACAAACAAATGGGTAAGTAAACATACATACCACTTCATGGCCAAACATACACATAACACTTACAATTACATTTTGTTATTTCATTCATGAAACCCACAAAGCACCATGGTCCATGTCAGAATTTGAACTAAAATGCAGAAAATCTGCAGGTTACACTGTCTGAAGCTTGGTATCCAAAACATGAAGAAGCATTCACAAAGCCGGCATTCAGGGCTATTAAAGTAGATTGTTTTGTGGCTGTTTTGTGGGTGCGTTATGTGGGTTACCTGTCCTCGCAAGCCTGCCCTGGTGGTGGTGAAGTTGACTTCAGTCACCACAGAAACAGCGTCAGGGGGAATAAATGGGGTGGGGTTCCGTGTTGCCAGGAAGAGACGGAAGTCCTCGTTGTAATCAATAACCTTGTCACCTATCTGGACCACGTATCTGGGACCTGTGTGTGTGTGTGTGTGTGTGTGTGTGTGTGTGTGTGTGTGTGTGTGTGTGTGTGTGTGTGTGTCAGAGTGGGACAAAGAGAAAGAGTCAGAGAGTTACAACCAGGGTCATGTAACGTTGGATCTTATCTTCACCTTCACTTTCTTCTCTACTTCTTGTGTTGTAGATGTGTGCAGTGAAGTCCTGCTATGCCTTAGTCTTTATACTTTTTTTCAATCCTGTTCAACAGCACTTTTAAGTGGATAACTTGCCCTTTTCACACACTTTCTCTGCCCCCACACCTTCCAATTCAGCTTCAAATAGACAACCGCCTCTCCCTGGATGATTCAGAGCCTTATGAATCACCCTTTATTTTTGCAGGTAGGTCTCCAACGTGATTGGCATGCAATTATCTACTAAGGTACTAAATTATCAACCTTCCAAGCTTTAGAAAATGCACTGAACAAGATGCATTTTGTAAATATGTTTTGATGTTTTCATTTAGAAAAATTGCATAATTTTTTTTAAAAAGCGTTTTTATTTTAGTTTATTATTTATTCTCAATAACTAGACTACTTTAGTGGCTATATTTTCATACATTGACAATATTTCCAAACACAAAAGTGCAGGATAAATGCCACTGATTCTTCTTTGATTATCTTATTTTATACATGTGCTTCTTATCCTAAGAACTGGATCCAGCTGCTACACGTTGCGTTAATGATGAGCAGTTTGTGCAGCTTCATACTCACAAGCACAGCGTAATGTATAAACAGGATACAGGATTGCCTCTCAGATGCCATGGGATTCCAGGGTTAGTGCATACAGTACTTTTACTATCCCGAGTTATCTCTTTTGCCCCCAGACATCATTTATTTAAAACTCTTGCTCATGGGTAACTGACTGTAGTTAAAGTATAGCATTTGTCAGTCATCTCTACAGTTCTACAGTATATGTGATATCAGCTTTTAATCACTTCTCAGAATCAGAGCATTTAACCAAAAGTCTACTGACATTGATTCAGTATGTTTAGTGTGTGTCTGTCAAACTGTCATGCAGAAGTGAGTATTTTAACTTACTAAAGACACTTTAAACATATAAAGCTAGTGTTTCTCCTGTGAGTGCATATGCATACCCTGTGCTATAAGGTCCCGTCTCAGCAGCGGATAGAGCACAGGTTCAACCCCATCCATCTCTTGAATGATGAGAGTTTTTCCAAATCTGACTGCTAGCTCCAGGGATGTCATGAAATTGCTATCCTGTAGTGAGCAGGCAAACAGATACAGACCAGTAAGAAGGCCCGGAAAACCAGCGTTGCTTGGTGACACACTACTTTGTAAAATATCATAGTAATTACAAATATAAAAGGGGCCCAGCTCCCACACTGATCCTGTGAGAGGTGTACAGGCGCGTGGTTAAAGGATTTGTTTTTAAAAATGTAGACAATACGCAAAAAACAATTAGTAAGTAATAATTAAAACATTCTTATGTGAATTCATTTATTTATATAATTTATTCAAATCAAAAACTGAGCAGGCAATTGTCATATTCACACAGGTGTGGCAGCAACATGTCATAGACTGGGATTCCTCAGGTTTAGCTATGACGGAGGTGAGTAGGTGAGAGATTGTTGTTTGTGTGTTTACCTGTTGGTTGATAACTTCTAGTCTGTGCTGTTTGAGATGAGTACATAGCCACTCTGTAGCTCGGGACGATGGATCGATCAGGAATGGACAAGCAACGCTCTGTGTGTGGAACAATTGCAAAGAAGAGTGTGTCACTTTAATTTGGGAAGATTCTACTCAGAAAGAAGCTTGTTTACTGTGGAAAGGAGGCATGTGGGAAGTTCTGGTGTCTGTGCTGTCACTGCTGTCATGCTCATCGACCAGAGTAATTCCAGGCCATGCCAGGCAAAGGACTGAAGTCGACCACCCTCCTTTCATCCCGTGTGCTTCTATTTCATGGTCTCTTGCTCAAAGATTCTCTTTGTTAGACTATCTCAAACCTGTTAATTTGTCTGTTCTTCTTTCTTTACTGTGTGCACTAATAGAAGTAACTACTAGTTACTGTGTTTTTTCTTTGTTTTTGTCCTATGTATCGTACACATGTGAAACATTCTTTATTGTTCTAACTGCTCTTATCTTACTATTACGCATGAAGTCCTTGTGAAGATCAATTCTAAAGAGGTTCAAAATGTGAGTGAAAAGTCAGTTCACCGAAACCCAGCCACCAACCACACTAACTCCAAGAGTTCAGTGGAAAACGTCTGTGTGTGTGTGTATTTGAAGTTCATAGTACACAGGCGGATACTTGCTCCAATTTTTACTGCATTGTGAAATGCAGTGTACAGCACAGTGTAAGGTATGGGCCCCTATTACAAGAACAGCATAAGGCTGAAACAAACACACACACACAGTAAAGCAAAAAGAGAGACTACACTACAGTAAATTACAGTTGGTTGTGGATGGATGAAAAACAACTTACCCGTAAATTTAGCGCATTGATCTGATTTGTAGTAATGGTAAAAACACACAAACACAATACAGACAAATGGATGACAGATGAATTACAAAGGGCAAAATTATTTACTACACTGGTTGTTACGTACAAATGAATATTGCAAGTGTAATATACTGAAATATACTTTTAAAACAAAACCTATCTAGTAATATTATACAAAGCACTAACTTAAGGTAATATCTAATCAAATCAAAGATGAAAAGCAGAGAGTTAATGAACAGGTAAGCAACTGGATATGTGACCTGTAGTATGACCAGTGCATTCTCCATGGAGAGGTCATCTGACGGAAGCCCTTGACTCTTCCAGATCAGCTGCTCACTCTCCGAGCACAGGAATGACCGCAAGTCAAACTCTGGTATAAACAAAACAAAATGCAGCGTTGATCCTTTCTCACTAACATCATTGTAACCAAATCTTAAGAGTGAGTTTTGGAAACTCAAACTGGCATTTGTTTATAGGTGCCAATTCACAAGTAATGTCTAACACACTAATAGTACTTTAGGTAGGGCAATCTTGACAACTTGCAGGACAGCCATTAGATTAACACAGGGTTTTAGAAACGACATTGGGTCAAGTGGATGACTCAGCTGTTCTGGATTTACATGCACATCTAAAGCCCCCTGGGAGAGAGAGTGCCAAGTATATGGTGAGAGCTAATAATGACTCAACACTGCTGATAGGGACTTTGTCCGCATTTTAAAGGTCCATTAGTGTGAACACAGCGTTAACGTCCGAACACAAGAGTTGATAAATTGAAGTTAAACTAAAAACAGAATAATTTCTTGAAGTACTTGTAAGGTTGCTCACATGATTAAGACAAATTACAGGGTTGAAATAATCAACCCTATTACTCTGAACCAAACAGTTTCCGGGGCTTGTAAATGTGATCTATACTGTAGCATATTTATCAACACATTGCACTTTGCCGTGTGTGTTTTCATGCTGTTTAACATAGGAGGAGGCAGATGCTAGAGTTTCTCTTTAGCAAATTTACTCTGTAGTCCGGACTGAGCCATCCATGTCTCCAGACTGTGTCTTCTGCGGTCTTCAGAAGCTGCAGACAGATAGGTGATGAAGGCTGCAGCGAGCATGGCCCTCATAGGGAGCGTATCCAACTCATTTTTTATCTCAGACATCTGAGAAGAACAGATGCAGATATCCACAAAGGAATAGACAAGCAGGGAGGAACCAAAAGGATTGGGACAAAGTAGAGTGTGAATGGAAAGAGAGAAGCAAGAGAATGGATAGACATAAAAAGAAAGGAAAAGTAATTTTAATCATGGATGCACAGCATGAGACTCCCTCCAAGTCTACTGTAAATGTTTCTCTTAGGCCCTGTTTGTAACTCCAAATGGTCTGGATATGTCTATTGGACAATATGTCTACAAAGGTTTTTTGGCAGAACACGCTGGCAGACAATCACAGTATGAACTAATTTGACATTTCTGCAGAAAAAGAAGATGAGTAGCAAATATTACTGTTGGTAGATAGTAAACAAATAATCATAAATGAGAAATGCATTAGACTCATCGTCTTGTTCCACACATCTTGTAGCATTCCTGCAGTCAAACATCTCTCCACACAACGCAACTTGTCTGATAATGTCGTGGCTATTACTGCAGCACTTGGTCTGCAGTTGTATTCTCCACTCTCGGAAACAGCTTACAGGCATTAGCATATAGCAAACCACAGCTACCGCATGGTGTGCAAAATAGTTTGGGTAATGTGTGTGTCTGTATGTGTGAGTATATGGAAATACGTGAGGAGAGAGTAAACTGAATCTTTGGTGCGGGCCTTAAGGGAGGCAGTGGGTGTGTGTGTATGTGTGTGTCAGGAAGAGATTGAGTGTTTTAATTAAGGTGCAGACAGATGCTGTGGAGAGGAGTAAAAACAGCCAGAAGGGACCAAAGACAGCAGGATCTATTCCCCTGATGCACGTACACACACACACGCGTGCGCGCACGCACACACACACGCGCACACACACACACACACACACACACACACACACACACACACACACACACACACACACACACCTTTCAAAGTAAATGTGTATAACCTCCCACACCAATGCACATATCAACAGAGCCATACATCACACTACCTGTGTGTTCCATCGTGTGTGTTCTCCATCCAGTTGTGATATGAGCTGCTGGGCAGCATTAATAGTGTCCTGAGCTTTTGTCACCTCTGCTTCCAACTTAGCTGCCTCTGTGGTATGACACTGAAACCTGGAGCAAAAATGAGGCTTAAGGCTTAGACTGACACCCTAATATTTGTTTTTGGGAGTAGAGCTGAGAATGGAATAGAGAATACTGTAGGATCACACTTGGAACATAAATGCCAGGAAACCATATTGGTGTGGACAAACGCTGAAAATGACACACAGATTATAAGGGTTCGGACAACACTTGTAGAATGAAGTTCACCATTGTTACTTACTTTTCCTTTAATTCATTGACTTTGGCTCCAACAGAGTTGAGCTGGTTTTCCAACTTATTTTTTCTGCTCTCTGTCTTTCTCAGATTTCTGGACAAACACAGAAACGTGTTTTTGTGTATTATTGATTATCATAAGTGAGTGTTCAATAGTGTATTTTTGCTTTAGGTGAATATCAGAACACAACCTCACTCACCACCACTACACATCTACAAAAAAAATTAAAACTAAAAATTAGGTTTCTGCCTGGGAGTGTTAATCTGTTTGTTCTTACTCTAAAAGTCCGGCCTGCTCTCTCTCCAGTGGCTCTATCCTCTCCAGGACATGGGAGTATTGGACGTTGGCTTTGACCCAGGCAGCTAGAGGAGCAGCTGCTGCACTTGCGCGTTTTGCATTCTAACCATTACAAAAAGAGGAAACAAATGAGTATTAAGAACAACCCTAGGACCACTTTCAGGCAACACCAACAACAACAGTCTAGAAGAGGTTAATTTCCTATGCCAAGCAAACATCTTATTCTGCCATCATGGTCAGCTGACCTTGGGGTCAAACGATGCCTTGTTCCTGTTGAGCAGCTCTTCCACACTCTGGCGAATCTCAGGAGTGATGTTCCTGGCTTCGAATGTAGCTATGTCTTCTCTCACACCACGCTTCGCCAAAAAGCTTTAGACGAGATGTAAAAAAAAAAAAAGGGGGGGGGGGGGGTGAGAATAAATGAAAACAGAGAGGCAACAAAAGTAATTAAATGGAGAAGCAGCAATGAGGCAAATGAAATAAGTACTCATCAAAGACAATCCAAGTAATGTTGGACTATTAATGTTATTTTGGTTGACGTTTTCATTTCTCATCAAACACAAACAGTTCTAGTTCATACTACAGATCACTCATTAGCAAATTCCTGTTGTATCAGTGAGAGACTTTTAGAGACACAGCTGTAGTATCTATGAGTACATGACATACAGTACAGTGATTTTACTAGACATATTCATGTTTTTGGATGCAGTATAAAGGTTTTTCTGTATCTCAGTCTGTTTCAGGCTGTTGCTTTTCTCTACCTTTGTACCCATCCCCCACGAACACCCCATCACCTTCACACACCTTTTTTTGGTGGCTTGAGAGGTGTTGAAGATCCTCATCAGTTTAATTGCTCCCAAACAGGGAAAATATCTCTTCCTTTTACAGTACGCATTCATCCATCTTTTTCACGCTAGTGTTATCTATCCTTTTACACATTCCTTCCATTTCTTTCCTCTCTCACCTTTTCATGCTGACCCAGGAGGTGTCAAAGATGCCCATCAGTCTCAGCACCCCCTCCAGGATGTCCCTGATGACATCGGGGGGCATGCGGAGGGAACGGATTTCAGACAGAGCCTCAGGCTTGATGTTTCCCACTGCACGCTTTGCTTCATCAACCAAAGGCTACAGGGCAGCAGTGGTAAGAGGGAAAGTAAGTGATGAGTAGGTACAAATGGATAATATTGTGAAATCATAATGGCTACAGAACACAGGCAGACAACTTACCTGTACTTCCTTCAGCTCATCATCAATTTTGGCCTTTCTCTCTTCAATCTTAGACACTTCATGAGCCATCTTCCCTTTTATCTTTTCCATCTCCGCCTTCTGGTCACTGGCATTCTGGATCACCACAAAGATCATATGATGTGTGTGTGATTATGCTACATTAAACAATCTCCTCATTTACTGTTTCAACATTAAAATATTTTTTCCTCTCAAAATAATAGTTTTCCTGCACTGTGTCGTACTCTCCAGCTTACTCAAGCCCACACTCTATCAATCCTCCACCTAGTTTGTTTCTATCCTTCATCTCTTTGCTCAAGTCATTCTCCATTTTCCCTGCTGTCTCCTTCTCTACAGGAGGCATAGCTGCTACAGCCTAAAGGGATCAGTCTATTCGTTAATTATGACTCTGCAAGCTAACTCCACTGACAGTTCTTCTTCTATCTCCCTCTTTCTCCCCATCTCATCAAAAAAGCAGATTCCCCAAAGAGAAAAAGACAGAAGGATATCACAACTAATGATTCTCTCCATAATATTTTCATCCATCCATCTACTAGAAAGAATGAGCAGGAGGAATTCAAAACGTGGGTAAAAAAAACTGGAAGTTACAGAACAAATATATGTGCAAAGAGGATTTAGTGTACAGTTATAGTGCAATGATACAAGAGAGCAAGAGAAGAGAAGAGGGGCCAGTGAGAGGCACAAGGAGGTTAAATGTAACTTAGAGAAGACGTGAAACCCTGCATGACTTCTGCCCTGCCTGCCACTGTCAAAGCTACACAATAACATGCACACATTTGCAAACAAACACACACACCTGCATGGAGCTGGTGATCTCCTGTAGGGCAGAATCTGCTTCCTGTTGTTTAGTTTTCAGCAGTGCACTCTGCTCTGCAGCTCGCCTCTTCAAGTCATCCACCAATGCCTTGGCTTCATTCAGTTTAGATACACCTGCCTGGAGGCAAAGTTTCTTAATTATAATACCAAGAAAATATAATTGTAATAAAATTTGCTGTCAGTGCTTAACATTCTGGTACTTTGGGGTACAATACACATCATACACAAAGGGGTTTGTCTACCTACTCCTAGCATATTATAGAACAAAAGATATCTTATAGGTGCAAATAACACTATGAAATACAACATGTGTACAATACAAATATAACACCAGAGCAACTTCTATGTTTCTTTTTGGTAAATAGTCAAGAAAAAGTAAGAAATGCAACAATCGTACAGAGTCCATGTAGTGCAGACTGCATTTTACCTGAAGATGCTGTTGTCTTGTTGTGAGCTGGCTTTGCTTTCGGCTGTATAACGCAGTGTAAACATGCAGAAAGGCCATGTACTGGCTGGGGGTCGCACCATGTTCTCTACATGACTCGTGGACCATCAGGAACAATCGGCACAGGTCTTGCTCAGACCCTGTTGAGTTCAAAAGGTAAATAAGATTAGATATAGAGTAAATAATCATATATAACACAAAGCTTAACTTCATGTGTATTTACGCTTACCCGAGCTTTTCCTCTTATTTCCGTTTGCCCTTTCTTTCTCTTCCCCTCCTCCTTCTGCATTTGCCAGCAGTAGCTCAGGAATCTGACAAGATCCAGGTTCACAAACACCAGATGTGAAATGATAAAACTTTTTTTTTTCTGCTATTAAAGATGCTGTGCTAGGTCTGAGAGACCATGCGTAAGGACTTTTACTTTATAAGCTTTAAAATGATAAAGTCAGAAATGGTTCTGTGGTATGAGGTTACAGTAAAAACCTTTGTAAGACATGTGGCTACAACTGTTTGTTCGTTTTTTAGGCAGATACTGTATACAGGACATTTTCATCTTGAAAATGATCTCTTGATCATTAGGTTTCTCTTTATGTACAAAATCTTTCATCTTTCATCTACATTAGTCGTTTCCTTCTAACCTTTTTCATGCTGCTTTCAGACCACCCTTCCATCCACTGGACAGTACACTTGCGATAAAAAGCTGGGTTGCTCTCACAGTTAAGGGTGAAGTTAGAATTGGTGCAGTCCATAATCAGAACAATGTGGAGGTTCTGCTGGATTCCTAATTGGGAAATACACAGACAAGTCAAACCTTTCTAATAAAAGTCAAGTGAAGAAGTTCATTGTGAGTGCCGACAGCAAACAGGAGAGTAACACTGACAGTGTGAATACACGCACAAGCCTTTGTGTTAAAGATATTGCCCCTGAGGTGAATAGTGAGGGTGAGCAGGAAGCTTTTTAGAGGATTTACTTTGACAATAATGAAGATATTGATTTGTTTCTCTAACAGCAACTTCATCCTCAGTGACACTGCACCATTTGTGGAGGACATGCACCAGTGCACATAAGGGAGGCAGGAATGTGTCAGATACAATTACAGATGAGTATCTTGAGAAATAGTACACATGGTAAGGTTCTAAACAGCTGAGGGCGATCAGAAATAATTAATAACAGACAGGCTGTGGTATCAATAAATGTATAGTACTGACTGTAGGAGAAATAGTTGTAAAGGGGTCCAGAGTATCCATCCTGGGAGGCAGCATCTTTGAGAGGAGAAAGGAGGGGCTCTAGCTCCTCTGGGGTATACAGGCCTGGGACTTCGCCTGAAGCATAGCATAAAAAGAAATAATAGAGTATTTTCTTTCAAACTCATTCCTTTTGTATTGCTAAACACAGTAAAACCAGGTGTTTCAGTACACACCCGATGACAGCAGACTGTTGACCATCTCTAAGAAAGCTGGGTGGACAAACTGATAATCCTCCAACAATAGTACCACCTGCTGTCCCTCCAAACCTGCCAGCTGCATCATCTGCACATACAGTAGATTACACGTCTGATACACCTCAGGTTAAAACCCGCAATTATTCTTCAGTTATTTTGCAGAAAGTAGTTGGCACAATTTGAATCAGTAATATTTTGGACAATTTCCCTTACCGTCTTGAGATCACTGTTGAAATGCTTAAGACTATAACCACGGGAGATTTTAGGTGTGATCACCGTGTATCCATGCATGTGTGAAACCAGGCATGTGGCCGTGTGCCGACCCACTCCGCTCCGACCTGCCAGAAGCAGAGAGCCTCCAGGTCGACTCAAGACGCGATCAACTCTCGACACAAAGTCGCACACCTCCCAGAACAAGAGAAGGTCCAGCTCTCTGTTATCACGACTGTACAGCACTACTCCCTAAAGGCAGACAAGGCAGGAGCACACACAGATGAGGTGGTGCACCTCAAAGGGCTGCTAAGTACCATGAAATTAAAATGAGAAAATAAAGACAAAGTTAAATGAGCAGGTGAATGAGATACGATGATAGCACCATCAGAAGAGTCCTGCTTAAAAGTGCCCAGCCAGAACAGTCTTAGAAGTATATGATTAGAAAAAAAACATAAAGTGCAGTTACAGTAAGAGGAGAGGTCTTATTTACATCAGACAACACACATCACTGCGTACCTTCTGTATGACTTGTTTCAAGTCAGCATAATCGAGGCGTCCCAGTTGTTTACCATGAGAAGGTAGAGACTGGCCTGGAGCAATTAGAGCTCCTTCAGAGGCTCCCCATGTGACATAGAAGCCGTCTGCGCACAAAGGAATTAATACACACTGTTAGTTACACAGCTGCATATGCGACTTAAAACACACACAAAGTGAGCACTGCATCGCCAGGACTGCCTCCGTCTCTTTGGTGTGTTTAGTGTAGCTGCCAGCACTGCAAGCCTTTGTTTAACAGTTTGAAGGGCTTTGGCTATAGACATGTCATAGTAATTAATTATTAGCCAGGCCCTGTTCTTGATCACTACATCTCTTTGTAGTTGAGCCAGCTTTTTTTTGCTTGTTTGCTGGCTTACAACATTAGTTTGCAGAAAGAGGACCAGTTATGACACAGTGTCAGTATTTGTCAAGCATTTCATGTGCTGCTGTACACGTTTATTAAAGACATGCTAATTTAAGAAAATCTGAAGTGATATAAATACAGAAGCATTGGTGCCAGCACATCCGTCACATACCAGTCATGTTGTCTATAGCATCAGAGCCCCAGTCTCCCCGAATGATGGAGGAGAGGATGTTATCAAAGGTGTGAAGGTCTTTTGAGGAAACTAACCGGTCCCTGAACAGCCTCCTGGCCTCATATGCTACGACCTCCAACACGCTGTCTGTCACATTGGATTGAGCTAAAAAGGCAGAAATGTGATGCACATATATAGGTTTGGTTACACAGTTTGTCATTTACACTGGAGGGCGTTTGCTGATTTGTTTCTAATCACACCACTACATTTTAGTGACTCTGTTTAAATGATTATATTCAGCTTTTCTGTTACAGAAGTGATAGTTTTGCAGCAAAGGTCACATTCTTGTTGAATCAGGCATTAAAATTTTCAATAAACAATTAATTTTAGAGAATTTAAATAAAATGAAATAATTCATTACAATAATTCAAAAATTTGATTACAGCCCATTAAGTTAGAGAAAATGGGGAAATAACAACAACAATAATTTAATAATGGTTAACTTGCTATTAATATATTAAATGTATGTCACATTTACACTCATTCACCACATACACAAACACAGGAACAAGTCCCAAATAAAGTTGAAGAGTATGTTTGTTACCAGAGTGAAGGTGTGCAGCCAAAGAGAGAAAGGAAAAAGAAGTAAGAGTTATTTAACTATTAATTATAAGTGTAGGACAAATGTGTGTCTGGTGACGTGTTTAATTATTCTAAATGATTGGACTTACTATCACTGGAGGAACACATTGCAGTAGCAGAGCAAGATTAAGAAGAGAGGGGGCGCAAGAAAGATGAAAGGACAGCAAAGGAGAGAAGAGAATGATGAATAAGGGAGTGACAGACAAGTGACAGGGAGAACGTAAGAAAAGAGAGAAGAGACCGGAGGAGAGTGATCGAATAGAAAGAAAAGTGTGAAACCTGTAGACAGTAGCTTTAAGCCATATCACAACAAGTGAAGTCATGTAGTGCTTCTTTTGATTCGGATTTCAGTGCTAACAGAATTATTAATGCTCAATGCTCATAAGCAGCAAAAATAATTAATCTACATGGAAACTCCAAGGAAGTAGTGGAAAGAAAGAAAGATCCCTCTTTGGCAATTCTTAAATATTTGAATCAAGCGAGTAGAGAAGATTCAACAAGCTTACACAGAGCTATAAATGTGCATGTTGTTCCATGTGTTTAGTTACCTGCAGTGAGGTCATATCTCAGCAGGCTGAGGACCCATTCTGTAAGAATACAGGGGGTAAACAGGTAGTGACTGTAATCATCCACTGTGAACTTAGCTTTCATCTGAGGGGATAAAAACACATAAACACACATGATAAAAATGTCCTAATCATCAAACAATTAATTTATTTTTCGGCATAATGCTACTGTAATTAATGCATTAGAGCAACGGATTACTTTTATATTTAGTCTTCAGTGCTAGAGTACAGTTTGTTAAAAGATAAGAGCAAGAATACTCTGTCAGTCAACTTATAAATAAATAATTTCTGGCACAAAGGAATAACTGTATCAAATAATTACTTGAAAATGTCACATATAATTAGCTTGGCTGTTATGTGACTGTAATTAAGACTCCAAGAGGTTTAAAAGAGAAGGATTTTTTTTTCACCAGTGACAATAAATTTCAGACACCTTTGAATGTAAATGATATCTGTGCATGTTTACAAGCTAGGTAGGAAGGTGTTCTTTTAAAGCATACGGGGGCAGAGCGACTTTCCTGCAAAGGGCATTGAGTCTGGATGTAGCTGCTTATTTCTCATCTGTAAAACAAGCATGGGTTCAATGTGCAATCACTCAAATTCAAATTAGAGTCCCCAGCGACTTGTTTATGCTTTCAGCTTCTCAGGCAAGAATATGTTGCTACAAATATAAATGTGAGAATGAATAAGCAGCCTGTCCAATTCAATACCTGTTCGTACAGCTGCACAAGAGACCCAGCCAGCTGGTGTGTCTTCCCTGTGCTAGCCCAGGCTGCCTGGCTGCCCAGGCTATGCCGGAGAACTGGCTGCAGGTATGCTGAGTAGATAGTCTGCAGCTGCTCCCTGTCTGGATAGCTAAGGGGAGAGACCAAAAACAACAGATGCAGGTAGGGAAAGAAAGAATGAGGGCAGATCAACATCAAAACGTAAAGGAGAGCGAGAGGGAGGTGGGGCTAATGTTGGTATAGAGAATTAATGTGTGCAACTTCTAGAGTGTATGTAACTTACTCTATGGTGCAGATGCGTACAATGGAGGAGAAGCGGGAGGTGAGTGAATGACTCCCAACAGCACCTCCTGTTGACATGGATGCCACCATCTGGATGTTCTCAAGACTCACCCACTCCAGGTTTTCATCATAAAATCCATTATATGTCAACACCTAGAGAAGGTATGGAAAGTGAGAGAGAAATGTCTGATTGTAACTGATTTTAAGGTTCATAAATCACATCAAAATTAAGTTAAGCGATATTGTGAATCCAATTCAAATGTCCAAATGTTTTTGTCTTTTTGTTGGATAATAAACTCTACCTGCTGCAAGAAGGCAGTGAGGTTGCTAGTCCCCCATTTGTCCGGTTTGGGTAAGTTGACATCTTTTAGATAAAGCACCAGGTTCTCACAGTCCTTAGGTCTGAACACTCGGCCAGTGTTAGAGCTGAGCAACAGGCAGGTTTGACTGAGCTTCTGTAGGACATGGCGGGATGACGTCTGTGCACTGCAGTGAACCACAGCGACTTGGGTGGACCGCAGCTGAGAGAAGGCATAACGCAGGAGCATGCTAAAATAGAAGATAAGCAAAAAGGTCAGGAAGGAAACAGGTACAGTAATTACAGAATGAATGTTTGATGGACAAGAAATTATCTCACAGGAGATTAATGCTTCAACCACACCCTGCTTTCACTTTTATACAGCTTATATTTAGGACGATGTCAAAACAGCAGTAAACGAAGGGAGTTAAGCTTTAGCTCTGTGTTTGCCAGGAGGGGCTCATGGGATCATGAGCCCAGTGAGTTCAAAACAGACCCGAAGGCAAAGAGAGATATTTTGTGAGGGCACAAACAGACAGAGAATAATTAGAAAGTAAAAACATGCGCGTGCATGCTTCTTCCCGTGCATGTGTGTATATTAATTAGATGTTCTTTTATCAGAAGAATAAGCTGACAAAACCCACAGCTTCAATGGCACAGTGACCTTTCAGGCAAAGCAATGCAAGAGAAGGGAATGAGAAAAGGCATAAGTGAGAGAGGACTCAACTGGAGTGTAAAAGGCAAACTGAGTGACCCTTGTTCTTTAAACCCCTGGAGAGTGAAGCAATTACTTTTGAAGCAACAACACTGTACACATACACAAGTAAGAGGGCATACATCAACACTCATATGCAGATCTGGTTCTTCTTGTGACTTGTCAGTGCCTTTAAACTAAAGGTCAAGTCTTGAATAAAAGATACTCTGATATCAGTGTTGATTGTGGGCTTTTGTTATTTTCATTGTCCGCATTCCAGTGCCTCTGTCCCACAAGTTCAAACACACACATTACATGTGTTGATGTTTGAATTTGTATGTAAAACAGTCGCTTTTCATGTGTATACCATATACAATATACTGTATACATATCCACACCTATATACATTTACATTTGCCAGTGTGTGTACAGTATGTATTAGCATGCATTACCCCTTTCCACAGCCCTCTGGCCCAACCACCATGAAGGGCTGCCGATGTTGAGAAGTCAGCCATGGGAAGAAACATTGCAGACCCCTCTGCATGTCTGGTGTCTCGATGACAGGAAGCGCGTGAGTGTGAGAAAGCTGCTCCAGTGTGAGACCCTCAGGACGTTGGAATGTATAAGCTGCTAGATGGCCACTGTTAAAGTCATAGTAGGTGTCTAGTGGTTTTCTGGCATCTGGTGGGCTTTCTCTAGCCCAACTTAGCAACTAAACAGGGGCAAAAAAGATAGATTTCACATAGATCCTTCATTAGCACTTGGAATGTTGACTTTCTGCTGTAAGAAGGTTGTAAAACATGTCCATTTTGAGGTTAAAGATCATTACCTCTTTGGCAAACTCCTGTCGTGTTTTGAGATTGAGGTTTCCTCCCAAACCCCTAAGAAGTGCAACAATGAACTGACCCCGCTCTGTCACAGCACTGAGATGTGACAGACCATTGAACACTGTACCGACCACACTAGTCTCCACTACGAAGTCATTCTGATTTAAGGCAGATGGGAAGATAGATATAAAAATACAAGTTGGTTTAAAATAAAACAAAAACACGAGACACCACTAACATTGAGTGTTACTATACTACCATTGCTACTATTAAATATGCAAAAATACTTATTAGTGCTAATGGAGTTTCTTATTGCCAGAGTAAGGAAGTGGGTGAGGTAAAGGTTACCTGCTTAAGGACCCAGTCCAAGGCCCGTTGGAAGTAATCCCCCAGCCAATTTTCTAGATTACTGCGACACGCCTCTGGCTGAGCCCGCAACCAAGACTTCACCAAAGCAGCCACATCTATGTCCTCATCGCTATAGGTACATAGGGAAGAACTTATAAACAGAACACAGGTAACAAAAAAGATGGATTTTGGCCACAACATTTGAAGAAGCCTGACTGACCTTAGAAATATCATGCCCATGCGAGAAATGGTGGCTGGTGAAGCACAGCTAAGATCATGTGTCTCGAACAAGAAGTTAACGTTTGGTCCAAACTGGATGCGTTCTCCGCTGGGCATGGTTAACAAGCGATTATCATCCAGAACAGAGTTAAGACTCTCAATCCACTCTGGGTCGATATCCCCATCACACACAATCCATGAGTTCACCTCTAGAAAAGGACACAGCATATTTTTTGTGGATATTGTGGATGCATTTCAGTTAAAGAAGTGTTCTGGGTGTAGAGTACAATTTTAACTAAAGTGAACAACACTGAGCTGTGCATTCCACCCAAACTGAAAAATGTGTCTATTAGGGTGCTGTTTGTCTCATTTGAATATGATCTTCTTACCCTGTGGTTCTTTGACCACATTTCTTGCACTGTGTGTGAGGACACCATCAGCCCACTCCCTGGTGTCCATGTCTATGTGTCCCAGTAGCTGCTGTCTGGGCATGGCCTTGGGGTTTATTGTGTACTGTTTCACCTACAGAAACAGAAAGATGGCACTTTAGGTTAAAAAATAACATTTGAACTGCTTCATTATAATTTGAATTTATGTTTTTGATACTAAATAATTCCACAACAATGAATAAAAAAAATGAAAGCATGTTTGCCTCTTACTCACCACTTTGCCCGTTTTACTGAGCGCGGCTCTAAGCATTTTCCAGAGCGTTGACTTCCCTGCTCCACTCGGCCCTACAATGACTACACCCATGCGTTGTCGGAGCTGTTCATTCAGCTCCAATGCCTTCTTCAGCTACACAGAGATAGATAAACAGTCAGAAATAATCAGTGGAGAATTATCTTAAACACTGACATCCCAGATGTACCATAACTAAGTGTTTACAGTATCTAGCTAATAAATATGTAGCCTTGATTTACCTGGTTGGGTATAAGCTCAAGTTGTGCCTCTTTGTAGACTTGTTCCAATGCATGCATTAGAATCTGGTCCTCCACATCAGTGAAATTAACTCCAGAGAAAACATCTTTGATCAGAGCGTCGAATCGAGAGCTATCGGCAAATGTCAGCTTGGACATGGTGTTGAGCCTCAATGCCTGCAATACCAGGCTACTCTCCTGAACTGCATGTAGATGAAAAAGATTGATTGAATTCCCATCCCACAATAGGGCAGTGACATAAGGTGCATTTAAAGTTTGTGCTACACAATATTATTATTGTTTTTACTGGTAAAAAATAGTAATAATAAAAAAAAATAGAGAACAATACACAAAAATAGATGTATGAAAGTTCAGATGTTGGATTGTTATTGCTTTGCCCTGTTCTTTAAGGTGTTAATTACTAAAGCATATCATTATTTAGGAAACTGCCAATACTCTGTTCTGTTTTCAAATGATGGCCTTTCCCTGCAGGCAAAAATGTGATGTTATTTTCACTCTTGGCCAAACTACACACAGATACAAGAAACCATTGGGGACTCATTGACAAGCAGGATGTATCTGGTGTGTCTGTGTGAGTGTGCATACGTATACACAGCTGGGTGGTGGAATATAAAGGTCTGCGTTCAGAACAAGTCAAATTATATGAAAGGGCGTACGGGAGTATTGAAAGGTAGACACATGAAGAGAAAGGGAGGGTAAGGAGCAGGGGGCAGTGATGGGAAGAGAGCAGCATCGATAGCCAGGTAAGGAGAGGTCGGGGGGAGATGCTGAGGAGGTAAACAACAGAACTCTGGCAAAGTGTTTAAAAAGGGGGAAGGACAAAAGTACAAAGAAGTAAAGGCTTAAGGAAGGAAGATTTAAAGGGTGTATCTGAGTTTAACTGAAGGTGCAGCATATTATCGGATTTAAAGAGAAACAGCAGGTGTAATAATCAAAAACACTCCTGCATAGTACAGTATTCATAAAACTACATTCAAGAGCTATTCACACATGGAGATGCAACATTGTCAAAACATTCTGAAGTGGGAGCCTTTTGGCTGCATGATAAGCATCTTAAGCTTTGACAGATCTTCAGTTTTTCCTCTAATGTTTTTCATCAGCTTCATGCAGCACCTTTAGCAAGTTTTAGGTAGACAGTGACCAAACACTCACTCAACATTATGCTTTCAGACCTTTGAGTTTGTATGAAAAAAGATTAAATGGAAAAATAGAACTTTGTACTGGCACCAGAATACACAGCATGTGAATGCTGACATTGTTGACTGTGAATATGAGTTACTGATTAAAGATACTAAATGATGACACATATGGCTGTTGGCTGTCTGTAGTATTCTGTACTGGATAATTGATGTTCCGTTACAATCTGTTGATGGCTGTCACAAGTAGGGAAAAAATCTAGCATTCAGAATCTACAACATACCGTACTTTAGAGTTGCATATGTCAGGTGGCTGATTAAAAGTCATGGCTAAAAATAACGTTCTGGAGGTGATTTGGAACTAATTCAGTTTAACAGATTCAGTGGCTCAGGCCCTTCAGTCAGCACTTAACATGTAAATTAGGCATGTGGATATTAAATGCTGCAGCTTTTCTTTTTATGATTTTCTGTGGATTTATAAGTCTGTTATATTCCTTACATTAGCAATGTATAGTATATGCAGACTATAGACCTATGAACAGGTATCATAAGTGAACATTGGCACAAATAGCACTGTTCAGTCCTTCAAAAGAGGAAAATAACAGAAACAAACAAAATAATTTGCATTCATTTGTTACTATATTTTTTTTACCATTTACAGTAAAAAGCGTGAATAGTGTCACAAACTGAATAGTGACAAACGAACCAAGTCAGTTTTCACAACTGTCAGGTCTACCTGCCTCAGGAAACCAACCACTATACCACATAATACAATAGATATAGAGTCATGACAACACACTTAAAAGAATACTGTACCACTTTCAGGCTCAGGTGACATGATATTCAAATTAAGTTGTATATGGTCAAAATGTTTGTATCATTTGTTGTGTTACTGTGGCTGTGGTACTACTGTATGTGCTGTGTACTGCATAGCCACTTCCCCCTAACTTTGCTGTCATGCTCCACTACAGGAAGAGGAAAAAATGCCCTGCAGAAATTGTATTCCTTAAAATAAAAAATAGCCAGAGGGGTCTTACTCTTGTCCTTGTCATGGCTCCTCCTCTGTTGCTGCAGGAGACTACCACAGGCCTTCAGCACCGTCTTCAGAGCACGCAAGCCCCAGTCATAGTGCTGTTGGGGAGTCAGTAGCTCCCTGAACAGACAAATCAAGGCGCATTTTCACACATATACACTCTCAGTCGACTGCAATTATACGAGTAAAAGCAAGAAGATAACAAAAATCGAAAAACTACATCGCAGGGGGAGAAGAGTAAATTTAAAAATGCACACAAGCAAACTGCCAGCAACAACATAACAAAACTGACCAGGCTGGCATAAACCGGGAAATTTTACCTGGCCAAGTTGAAGATGGCCACCAATTTACGTCCCAGTATTTCTCCATTTTTGAAGCCTTCAGAGTAAAGAATGACCTCGGCAATGAGCTCATTGTCAGGCCTGCTCATGGCCACTGGCCTGAAGAGCTGCTTTAGGTTGTCTGGAAGCTTCTGCCTGCCTCCATAGCCTTTCCCCGCTGGGTTTAAAGTGATGAACACACCAGAGTTTGGGTCCAACTCCACCTGCAGGATCAAGATTTATGAACCAACCACACAAAAGAAAAACTAACAGATGCTGAAAGGTACAAACCTGAACCGGGTACAAGTCATTGTGTGTATTTATGTGAATCAGCAAAAAGACAGTTGTTATATTGGTATCGGTATGTGTGTGATTTAGTTTTTATTTTCTGACCTCCTTCCCCAACAGTTCACATGTGTTCTTGTGATGTTTGAGAGAGTCTTGAATGGCTTGAATCTGCATGGAAACTGCAGATAGAACGGCTTCCTCTAAACGATTAAACTCATCAAAGCAGCCCCATGCGCCACACTTCACCAGGCCCACAAAGATTCTTCCCATTGACTTTACATCAATGCCCTAGAAAACAAAAACAAACAAAAAATCCTCAAGAAGAAATGATTGCAATTACTAATCTTGTACAATGTGCATGTTTGTGATGATTGAAGATTAGAAAGTGTACAGGTATGTGTTTTGGTTTATTAAGCACACTCTTAGATGAAAATTAAAAATGCTAAACCATTTAAATAGTCTCTAAAAGAATCTTATACCTCATCACAGTTAAACACCAGCACCTGCCGTCCAAACAGTCCCCCAAGGGCTTTGACTGACTCAGTTTTGCCTGTACCCGCAGGACCATAGGGATTTCCCCCAAGTCCCATCTTCATGGCCTGGGTCAGGGTCAAGTAGCACTTATCAGTCAGTGGAGTGTGCACCAGCTTCGGCGCATTTCCCTAGGAGATAAGAGATGCAGAATGGGAAAGAAAGAGAGTCATAAGAAGAACGAAAGTGACAGCACACAATGAAATGGAAAGAGAGTGGGACACGGAGTAGGGGGAGTAAAACAGCAACAGAGGGGAAAGACAAAAAGGACATATGATGGATTAAAAAGGGAGGAGTGAAAATGAAATGAAGAAAAAAGAAAAAAGACTGAGTGAGAGACAGAGTCCAATGCATTTTTCAGGGGAACTGCAAAAGGGAATGCAGAATGATATGATTCTCTGCATCTCTGCATAAACAGTGCCCCCAAAAGGCAAAAAATTAGAAGTGTTCCCTTTTGAGTCTAATATTGGATTGACTAAAATAAAGCATAGTATGGATGTCTGACAAATGTATGGATGTCTGATATTGAATATGAAACTGTCTTATGTATATTACATTATCAGAGTGTAACAATAGACTGTTCGGTTTCTCAGGGTTTCATGTGTACTAGGGTGGATCCCCTTAGACTCAGAGCGGAGAGAATCAAAGTACAAATCAACCTTTTGGAAAATAAGTGATTTAAGCTGTTTTAGCAAAACTCAAATAATTTCATACATGACCAGGCTAAGAAGAAATATGAAGTTAATCTTAATTATTTAATCATCTGTAAAAACAACAGAGCATATGAAGACATGGCAACACACCTGGTATTCATATGTATAGTAGAACTCTGCATCCACCATGTGTATGCGGCAGCATTTGTCTGATCCCATGTAGAAACGAAGCTGCTTCTTCCAGCTCCAGGCTTCATGACTACTAACCCCAGTCTGGTGAAGCTGCTTCACCACACTGATGTTGTGGATGATATCAAGAATTAAAGCCTTCAGCTTCAACTGGAGGACACTGGAGTCTGTACAGGAACAAACGCACAAGATGGCAAAAGTGGTAAATAAATGTGACATCATCATTTACAAGTTTTGTAAATGGCGTGACCATTTGGTGACAAGCATTTGAACGTTTTTACAGTATAATGATTAAAATTCCCAAAGGATCTTAGAAACCTAGTTTTCCTTCCCATTGTTTTAATGCTGTGCTTTTATTTTAGTGTATTTTGTGTTTTTGATAATAAACCAACAGCATATTGAAGTCATACTTAGATAAGCAACCCTGCCTGGTCTTTCAGAGCTGCGTTGTTGTAAATAGATGCTATTAGACCTTTTTTGTAAACAGAAGAGCAATAGCTTTAGGTTACCAAAGAGCAATACAGGAAAGCTGCTTTAAAGTAAAAAGAAGAATTGTATCGATTGTTGAAAAGAAAAAATGGGACCACTCACTGTGCAAACAAAGCTGAAAGCGGAGCAATAAGGTTACTCCACCAATAAGACAGCAATGTAGAATGTAAGCAGGCACACTGATATCCTAGAAACTCAATATGATGGAGCAAAACAGGCTTAACTGGCAATAAATAAACACACAAAACATAACAAAGGCACAAAGCTATTTGGAGCACTGTGACTGTCATTAACACTGAGCACTTTGATTCAAGAACTGGATGCACTGGGTGCACTGTATGTATGCAGTAATGTATGACTGACGTCAGCCTTGCCCAAGTGTTCAGCTTTGTCTCTGTGCTAGAGGAGCGTTTCATGTCTCTCCCTGTGTGGGTTTACAGCGCACTTATAGAGACTGGATAATTAGATTCTGTTTTTTGCTATTGCTTTCCCTTCTTTAATCAGCACTGTGACTCCACAGTCTCCAAAACCTTTCAGTTTAAGGATGCCAGTATATAGATCCACTAGACCACAATATGATCCACATACAATATATAATAACCTTTATCTGGCATAGCTAATCACAAAGTTTAACATGGCAGACTAAATTAACAAATTAAGATTTGCCAGTAACACGTTATCCAAATGATACAAGCATTTCTTTTATGGATGCTTTTATATGTGATAGAAACGTGTAATTTGGCAGCAATGTCCCGTGAAATTATGCCAGTACGAGGGTTATGGAGGAGCTTCTCATCTCATGCATGAATAAGAAACCTTGATTTAAATTTAAAAGTCCTTTTTACAAAATCAAGTTCTGTATAAAACCCTGCTGTCATGATTTATGCAGCCCCAGGGCATTAAATTAGCCGGCAAGCACCTGCATCTACAACTTTAAAAGGGTGCTGCCCCTCTGTAGCCTCCTGTGTCTTAGGAGAGTTCCACATGAGCAGTTGTTTGACATTAACCTCTCAGTCTTAAGTAAAGACACAAGATTTTGTCAAGAGTCCAATAATTAACACCGCAAGAGTTTGATAGTGGAAGAAAGTGTCAAGAAGTCACTGTTTCTAAGGACAGTCACAGAGAGGTGACTATTAAACTAAAGAATGTGACACCAAATAAGCAGTTTGGGTATTTAGTCTGATACCAGATGTTGTGGTGTTCTTTCAGAGGTGAATGAGTTTAGAGCAAAGATGTTACAGCATATGGCTGTAGATGTGAAAATGCTATGGATACATATGAATGTAATAAACAATAAAAGTATATTATGAAATAGTTACAACATTTTTAATGGAATTAGCTTTACATCTAACAATCTAATAAACGTGAACATGCTAGTGTTGAAGTTGTCCATGTAAAAAAATGTATTTTGATGTATATTGATTCTTGGCCACTAGAGGTCAGAAGACCACGAAAGAAAGCTGACTTGGGTCATTGGTTGGAACTGTTAAAGCTTGATTTACACTTGTGAATTCTATGCAGAGTCTCTCTCCAAATGTTTATAGCACAACATTTTGCACCACAAGACACTGCCAAACAAAGTGTCCCAAAACAATATAGTTACCTAAAAATGTGTCAGTAAACTAAAATATGTCAGAAATTCTACCTAAATGAACATGTGAGAAAAAAATGGAGTTACAGGACACAAATAATTCATCAGAGCATCCACACAAACCTGTGTGATCATCAGAGCCGGTGTCCACTGTAGTGTAGTGTTCCAATTTGGCACTGAGCTCCAGTTCAAGCTGCTGCAGCTTTTGCTCTTTTAGAGCTCTTTCCACATCTTCAGTAAACTGAATTTGCTCAGCAAGACACAGAATCTGAGAAGATGAATTAAAACATGAAACACATTGGTTGTCTATACTGAGACTTGATTTCAGTGGTTATAATGCATGTGTAAGTACCTGTGAAGGGTAGCGTGAGGGGTCCACCTCGCCTTTCTTTCCTGCTGACACACACTCATACAGCAGGTGCTTCAGTGTCTCCTTCATTTCTGAAGACAACTCACTCAACCACACCTACAAAATAATACAAACAAATTAACAAATTGTGTGCAAGTGAAAACATTGTATAAAGACAGTGTTTAGGTTTGAAGACCCGGTAACGAATCAAACACAAAAAACAACAGCTTTACCTCCACAAGACTGGAAATACGTATGAGGTTTCTGAGTGGCACTATTTCTCCTTCCAAAGAACACATAGCAACAATGTGCTGGCACTGGTCATCAAATACAACACTGTGGATTCCTGCATGATTAATACACATATACACACACACACACACACACACACACAAACACGACTTCAATGGCAGCGGAAGATTATACAATGGGACAAATGGGGTCAAAGGAATAGAACAAGGTGTTCAGACACACTAATAAAACACATGTTTCTGACCAGCAAAGAGTTTCTTGAGATGTGACTGGATGACAGTTGGGTTGGTTGCCTGTCCAAGGATCTCCAACAGATCATCGTCCCCTATAAAATAAAACCGCGGGAACGCAGAACGCTTCTCCTGGAATAATCACCCACAAACACACAAAAAAAGTGAAAATGTGATTATGTGATCCGCGTGCTGCTGTCTTTGCAACAAAGATGCAGATGTCTGCCTACCTCCAGGAACTCATTAAGTGACTTTTGGCAACGCTGCAGCTGATCTAGTATGGTGACCAAGGAATTTCTGATGCCAGCCCTAGCGCTCAAAGAAACAACTCTGTTGTCTCTCTGAATATCTGACATTATACACCTGTTACACATGCAGAAAAAGTGTAGCACACATGATGAAAGAAAATACAGCCATATACAGTACATGGATACATGTATAGTATTTAAGCCTGGTCAATAATGAAACAAGGACCTCCCACAAAATACCTGAAATCTTCATCGACACGTTTGAAGCGGGCCTCCTCCCGGGGCAAAGCCCCTCGTCCAAAGATGGGCTCCAGATAAATCCAACGCCTCTGTATGGCATTCAGACTCAGCAGGTACTCGTCCAGGTCTGATAAACGTACCTCCCACAGACTAACCTGATCATACAAGGAGTAAGTAGTGACAACGGTTAGTGTTGCTCAATTAAGGATTTGAAAACAGTGATACATATGAAACAAAAATACTCAAACTCTGCACCAGGTAATGAACTAAAAGGAGTACATTAACACACGTTGAAATAAAACAAAACACTAAATATTTAAGCTTTAATTTGAATATAAAAAATACATTCATGACCTGACCTTGTCTTGGAAGCTGCGGTAGTATGGCGAGTCCTTCAGGGACTGCAGGAGACAGCGGTTATCTCCCACCTACATATGACAGGAATGGTGATTAAGTCTTATATTTTTGCTGCCCCTAACAGTTTATTTAATGAGACCAGTGTTTCATTTTTGTACATAAATCTACACCAATCCCCACAGAAAAAAAAGATGGACATCTGTCCATCATACCATCATATTTATTTACTTAATTATAACTGAGGCTTTCCAGGTTCCTCAAGGAAGCAGCCATCTGCTAAAATAAATTAAAACACTAATTATATAATAAAACTTGAATTAGACACAAATTGTGTCATGCTGATGGATGTCAATTATTTGTTGGAGCCAATATACTTGAGAAGCTTTTTGTGTGTATTCATATATCCACCTGGTTGACAATATCTTTCCAATCCTTAATGAGGGTGAGGGTGCGTCCGCTGCTGTCTGTGTACTCAGTAAAGTTGAATGTAGCTGCAGCTCCCCACAAATCCAGCTCCCTCAGCGCTTCTCTGATCGTCACCTCTGCCTGGGCCCGGCTGTTCAGATCCTACATTCAAGCACACACATATACATACATACAGTACTGTATGCTGCAATCATTTGTGCCCAGCAAAAACAGCAGTCAATCAATAAACCATTTGTGTTCAGTCCAATATCATTGCAAACTGTAAAGATGGGCCTGTTTTATGTGGCCTGCCAGAAATGTAATGTAGAATTTTAGAATTTGCTACGTGAGCACAAAACTTGATTTCACTCTTATGAGAAATGTTTGGTCAGTATTCATGTGTATTTGGATGTGTGAGTGTACAAACCTTGAGCTCCAAGGCCTTTTCTATGATGGTATTTGATACACTAAGGAGGTCATTAAAGGTAAGCCTTTCTAAAGTTGTTCCTCTCGGTAGGCCCAGTAAACGGAACATGTCCAACCAGTGGTCCTGAGATAGGTGCTCCCCACGCGCATACTTCAACAATGGGACCATGTTCTAGACATATAAATATGTGAGTTAAAATAAAAGCACAGAGTACTTAAACTTGCACGTACAAGAAAAATTGTGTGCTGTCAAAAACGATTCTGTTTTTAAAGCTACAAAATTCTGATCATACTATACATAGATTGTCCACACAGCATGAAAGTCAGTCAGCATTGCTGTTATTGCATAATAACTCAGTAAATTGCATAATACAAATAGCTGATGACCAAAAGTTATTTGCAAACACAAGAAGGAACTGTTTGGAATCCAATAATTGCACAACTTTTCCTGTGAATCACTGAATAATATATAAATTTAGCAAAGCTTCAGGCTGCGAGACAATAGTTTTAGTCAACAGAGATTCCAAATCCTTTGTATTATTGACTGCAATAAACAAAACCCCAATGTGTTGCTAGATATATCTTTATACACTCAAATTCAAAAGAAGGCTCTGATGTATTTATTCCATTAATTCCTATGTTACCTTGTATTTGTCCACTTCCCCTTGTAGTTTAACAGAAATGGCGGTAGGCTGCTCCAGCTTTCTAAGTCTGTCCTGCCACGTAAACAGAAACTCCTCAAACACATAAGTCTTGCTCCTGTAAAGCAATGGAAAGACATGTATTAAGAAAGACCTGAACAAATACTGTGCATGCACAGAAGTAATAACAGAAGCCAATAAATAAAATCAACTCTACAGTAAGTAAAGGATGACATTGATTGCCTATAGACCTGAAAGTGATCCAGTCCTCCTCGGCCTTCTCTGTGAAGCCTTGTTGCCACTCTTCGTACAGACTCCACATCTGGCTGCACTCCTCCATGTCTCTTTTTGTCTCTTCTGCCAGTGAGAAATCTGGTGTTTCCAGGTCAAAATAGGTACAATCCTCACTGAAGACAAAAGTGGAGAGGAGAGCTAAGCTAAGCTGCAAGCACTCAAGTATGGAGACAAGTATAATCAACACGATCATAGGTAAAGAGGTATAGGTATAGAGCTGGAATATACTAGCATTAGGATCTAATTGGTAGCAAACTACAAACAATTCCTGCATGATTCTAAATTTATATATATATATATATATATATGAATATGAATATGAATATGAATATGAATGATATAATGATATATTATATTTATTATAATGGTATAAATATTTTATTTATTAATATAAATTCTAAATGTTGTGGTCAAACATCTGATTTGATGTGATAAAATTATACCAAAAGCAAAAACCATCCTTACAAGTCCTAATTCTTTCACTAAAAGCCCATAATTTTGAAAGACACTCACAGGAGTTTGCTGCGCACAAGCTCTAGGTCCTGGAACTCTTGCTGCTTGTCCTTGATGGTTTGGACACATGCAAGAAGGGCAGCATGATGACCAGTTTCAAGCACCTCATCTTTAGGCTTCAGCTGGTCCCAACGGGCCTTAAACCGCTCCAGGTCTGCTCTGTACGCATTGATACGACCAGCAGCATTGCCACGCATTACCTCTACCTATGAGATAAAAAGACAACAATCACAACGAGAGACAGAAATGAATGATAATTTAAGCAAATGGACAATATTCAATCTAAGTATTTAAAAAAGTACAAATTATTAAAGAGAAATCTAACACTATCCATCATGCGCATTTGTGAGTATGCACATTTGTTACCTGGTCTTTAATCATGAGCTGGTGACTCTCCATGATGAGCACCAGTTTGTCCCACTTTGCTCTGAGAGAGGACAGTGAGTCTGGACCTGTCCCTGCCACTGCTCGCAGTAATCGGTTCTTCTCCTCAGCATACTGGAACTGAGACAGGATCTGTACACATGCATATCATATACTCATCATATACTAGCTATTGCCAAAGAGTAAGATAACGGAGTAATTAATTACAGTATATATATAAAACCAGCAGGCTGACCATAAATTAGCAACAGTGAAAAGATTTAAAGTACTTGTACATCATAACTTCTAGGCAGAGTTTAGTGTGTTTGTATTGCTTTACTTCAGGTTTGCGGGCTAATATCTGGTTGTATTTGCCACTGGCAGCAGCAATATCCTCCATGCTTTCTGGTCGGGTGGACAAAGACTCCATTGACTCTGACACAAAACCATCTATAGTCTGTGTGTGGCCTGGAAAAAAGCAGGGGAAGCCATGACACACACATGAGAAGATAAATGGAAAGCGAAAGAGAAATCTAAGGGTACGGGGATGTTACTGGGCAGAAAGTATAAGAAACAGAAATGAAATAACCAACACGTAAGGAAATGGAAACAAGGAACAAAATATTTGGCCTGTGATTAGTGTAAAATGCACGACACAGGTTTAAATAATGAAAAGGATACAAATGCATGCAATTTCATAGTATATGTATTACTCTACAGAGAAATTACAGAAATAAAATACAAGAAATAGAATAAAATAAAACTGCAACTAAAAACAACAATTTACCTTGAATTGACTTCCTGAGTGATAACAGCAGCATGTCAAACAGCCTCTGAATCATGTCCTCAATGATGCATTTTACTGGCTCACAGTTGACTGTGATACAGTCCACCTTCTCCTGACTGTGGGGCAGAAGTAGAAGATCAGTGTCAGGGTGTAGGTCTCTGTATTCATGACATTGTTTAATATATGCCCTATCACCAGTTAGGAAGGTGAATTTATAGCAGCCAAGAATAACAGAGGGTAGGCTATTTTGTTTAGAATTATAATATTTATTATATTTGTTAAAAATTTTACCAACGGGCTTTGTTAGTTAATCGTAATTACTTTTTTGAATTAATGTTTTTAGTGAATGCAGAGTCACTATGATTTTTAAACTTGCTTTCATCATGTCTTGGATGCGTTTAACTTATATATAAGTTAGGCATATATATATATAAGTAATTTTTTACCATATGCCTGATATGTACCTGGGCAGACGTTCTGATTCTTTCCCCCGGACCTTTAGAGCTTTGAAGTTTCTCTCCCAGTCTTGCATATACTTTAAATGCTTCTCCACTAACTTCTCTAAATCCACCTGGCCAGGAACCACCCACTCCTATTCATACACAAAACCAAAAACATGTCCACAGTAAGTGCAGCACGCACTTCCTATTTTTAAATGTGTCTGGGTCAGAAGTAACAGAAACTGAACATAATAGCAAGACATCTAGTTGATGACTAAAAAACAGAACTAAATGAAAGGGGCGATAGAAGAGAAGTGTAGTGCTGGTTGAAGGATTTCCCCAATGAATTATATATGCATGAATGCAGACAGATGGGAAAAGACACATAGATAGTATTTACTGCACTGTTAAGAGATAATGAAGGTCAGACTACTAGACAGCAAAACACTTTCAGTATGTAAATTCTTAACAAATTCTTAAAAATTATAAAAAAAATTTAATGCAAAAACATTATAAAGGTTAATTAGTCAACAAATACTCGTGGATGATTATTGTAACACAGCACTGTGAAGCTGTTGACTTCTAAGGCTGGGTAATCAGTGTCAAAAGCAGGCTGGCCACAAAATGCAATGACTAAAAGATTCATAACAACTGCTATAATCATGATTTACTTAAAAAATGTGTTCAGGTACCATAAACTTGTGTTGCACAGCTTGCAGGCGGACAAAAAGGTCCTCAGCTTTACTGAAGATAGTGACAAACCCAGTGGCATTTCTGTCAATCATGACGCTGAAGATAGGCTCCTCCCCCTGGGCACTGATTCCTTTGAACTGTTTTGGGATTGAGATGAAGCGTTTCATCTCCCTGAAATAGCGTGCTCGAATCTCCTCAAATGGAGGACGAAACTGCAAACGGCCTTGTCTATTCATTAGATGGACAGGAGAAATGAAAAGAGTACATTTTATGCTTTAATCCACACAAATGGATAATTATTTAGCAAGATAGATGAACAGAATAGGGGGGAAAGCAGCCAAAAAGAGAAATGGTCATGTCTGTCTGGTCAACTCTGAGAATCAATATGAGGGAAATAACTGCAAGGACTCTGTCTTAGTAATTCCAGAAGAGGGGAAAACACGACATGTATGTATGTATGAAATCTGAATGAGAGGAAGAGAAAAACATGTCAACCCACGCTAAAAGCATTACAGTATAAGTGAGAAGGATAGATAAAATAAGGGAACTGACAAATGACTGTACTGACTTGAAAGTGAGGTCAACGTGTATTTCAGGCAGGTTTTTGTTCAGAGCCTCCAGTCCAGCCTGGTATTGGTGTTCCAGAGCTTTGTACAACTGATGGTTCCAATGCTGACGCCATGCCCGCATGTCATCAGACCTAAAGCCCTAAACACGCCCACAGACATGTAAACTAGGATTAAGTTGGTTACGCAAGTCATAATACAATTGTCAAAAATGTACATGTAAAAGCAGCGCAGTAAACAAACACATATGCTTCTTCCATACCTGCGCCTCAAAGGTGGCAAATCCGGTGCGGAGGTCCTGAAGGCCGTCCTTCCACTGCTGCTGATGTCTTAGTAGGTCCACATTCATCAGTGTCACCACCTAAGAAATGCATGTATACTTAATGCAATGTAATGTGAATGCTTAACATGCAAACAGCTTAGATTCAAAGTATTTAATGTAATTCAATTTAAATGGGTCTCCAAACCTTGTCGATGAAGTCAGTGTGCCATTTGCGCAGCTTCCTGTTCTCAACAGAGAGTTTCTCAGCAATAGACTGCAGCTTGGCAATGTAAACATCCAGCTCTTTGGGATTGTCCCAGGAGATTGGTGCTTTACTACCTGATTCCTTGAACTGAGAACGAGGATTCTGACAAAGGAAAACAAGGTGGTTATCGCCTGCTTAGGATGTAAAATCTACAAGAGTCACAAGAGTTCACTCAGTCAGTGGTTTACAGAAGTTGGGCAATAGACTACCATGAACCATGAACAACTATCTAACGTTAAATATATGCAGGGCATATGCTTCTTCTTTTGGAATGATTCTTTGTAGGAAGGAAAAAATACTGTAATCACCATTCAGAAGTCTATCATTATTGTTACAGCTATTTTACAGCATTGTATAGGCAGAGTACCTTGATGACCTGTTCAAAGGCCAAGGCAAGACCAAGCATCATAGGTCTCTGAGAGGGAATCATCTGCTGGTCAATGGTGTTGTAGAAATGTGCCACCTATATGACAGTAAAAGCATTAAGAAGGGACAAACTATTTTAACAATTCATACATGAGATCAAATTGGTGTTGTAGAAATGTGCCACATGTGCTTGTGGTCATCTTGACCTGTTTTAGTACAATGGCTTGTCTGTAGAATTTGTCTGCGGTGTTAGCAGCCTGTTGAATCTTGGCTGGGATGGGAAAGCCAAGTGCAGAGAGTTGCCTGACCTCCCTGAGCAGACTAACCAGTCTGTCTGAGTACTGAATCTTTAGCCTGCCGTCCACATGGTCCAGTTCCATCACATGGTTACTGGCTTGAATACTACACAGACAGTCGCAAGTTAAACACAACATAGCTGTTACTGAACTCATCATGTTCTAGTGGGATTTAGAGTGTGGATTGCCCAGTGTTCCCAACCTGATCCCTGACTTTGGATCCGCCAGATCAGAAAGTATATCTCTTGACCAATCCTCAAATTGTTCCTGTTCATACGCTCTTAGAACTTCCATCAGGTCATCACAGAAATGCAGGAATCCTTTGAACCCAGACAAGTCTAAAAGCAGAGCCTCACCTATGCGGACAGAATCCTCCACCTAATAAAAAGACAGGAACAGAAAGATTAAAAAATGTTTGAAAGCTTAATCTACAGTGCAATTATATGATGGTGGTCAGTCACATATGGGACACAGTATATGCTTATGTGAAAGCATAAGATGAACATACTGTACACACTCAGATACCTTATGTATGAGCTGTCGGACCCAGACAATTTTGTTGACCACCTCGGGAAGATTCCTACCAATGGGTGGCCCAGACCTTTCTCCAGGGCCTCCGTGGCAGCGACTCTCAAAGTCAATCTTAAGGCCTAAGAAAATCTCATTTTGAGCTATTTATAACAGTAAACATTTTGTGATTTTGTGACGTTTTGCTGCTAAATGTCTAAATACTGTCACACTTTCTGTTGTCTAAACAAACCTACACAATAGAAAGAACTGTACCCTTGTTATAGTCCAGTAGTCTTGCCAGTAGTGTCTCTCTCTCAGACTGCAATTCTTTGCTAATGGTGGGACGTCTTATCAGCTCCTTGTGCTTTTGAAACACCTGCAACAACTAACACACACACACACACACACATACACACACACACACACACACACAAAAGCAAAGACAAACTGTCACAGTAATAATTCAATAACTCAATGAACTTGAGACAAAACTGTGGTTTTCACTACCTGCTGTGGGCTGTCTTGCACATCAGCAATATAGCTCTTCAGTCTGCAAGCAACCTCTTTTTCTGATGGAGCCAACAGGCGCTCAAACTGAGCCACCGCTGCTCTCCAAAGGGGCTATGAAGATACAAAGCGCATTCACAACATTTACAGTACAAGAGGGCTTCTTCATGTTTATTCTGAACAGAATTATATAAAATAGTTGAAGAACCAGCCTCATTGCTACATTAGGCCTCCACTAAGGTGCAGTATTAAAAAAATCACACCATGGATTTACAGAGATGATGAACAGCTGAAGTCTCGCACACAGATCCTGCACACATGCACATAAAGTGTCTACACTACCCACCTCTGTGTAAGGGTTGTAAAGCAGAGGGTTGAGTCCAGAAAAAGGTTCAAACACACGATCTGCCGTCAGAGCCTGCTGCTTCCCTCCTGGCAGCATACGCAGCAGTTTCTCATGTACCACTCGCAAAGTCACCACCTGGCACACAAGGAGAGTTAATTTGCATGTCAGGTATGTAGAGTATATGATTATCAGGCTCACAACATTTCACTGTAAGGGACACAAAGGACCCAACTGTAAGATGTTGTATTTGGGTATTACAATAGAATAGACTCAAGTCCCAAGCAAAGGAAAATACCAGCGAAACTGCCAGGAAGGCAGCTTTCACCCACAGGGGAAATTGTGCTGTTTCATCGAAAAAATGAAAAACAGAGAGAAAATGGAGAAAACTGCAAGATGCATAAACATGTTGAAATGATGTGTCAGGTTAAGGAGTCACGCCTTCACACTTCACATTCAGACGCAAACCTAAGTCACAATTTGGTCACAAGGATGCCTCATTCTGAAACCTAATATAAACCAATAGGTTTAAAGAATTATTTTTTAATCTAAAGGTAGAACTGATCTAACTTCCACTGTACAATGATCATTTTTGTTCTCTTAAGAAACATCAACAGGGAATTTGACTTCACTGTGAAATGCAGAAACAAAAGGACACACGCTGGTGTACTATTAGCACACAAGCATCACACCACAGAATCATGAGTAAAAAGAGAAATGTAGCTTTTGAACGGTATCTTACCTCATCCAGTCTCTTTGCAAGACAATGAAGGGTTTGAGGGCAGTGCTTATTTCCCTTCCATGGATGAGGTGCATGTCTTTTCCACACCTAAGACAATAAAATGGGATTTTAGTGTTTATCAGAATCTAACTTCATTTGACTATATCATGACATCCTCTCCATAGTGTACCTGTCCAGTCAGATGTTCACAGGCTAGCACCCACTGTTCACAAATAGCAACACCCATTCTCAGGTTTTCTCTCATAGATACAAATGTCTCCTCAAAAATCTTGAGCCCACTCAGCTTCCTCTGGACATATCTTCCCAAGGATCCACCTGAGTAAGAAAGGATAGCAAACAAAGCAATGTGGTATAAAGAGGTTAAAGTAGAACAAGGTTTTCAATTAATAAAATTAATTTATAGATAAAACATGACACAAGTCCTAAAACTAGATGAAATGATGGTCTTACTTGCTAGTTTAACTCAAAAAATTGAGTTTAACTCAAAAACAAAGAATGCAAACTTAAGGTTCTACTATTGGTTCGCTTTTCTTGAAAATTCAGTAAAAATATCTCAAAAGCAAAAAGGCTTGGTTTACACAGTATTTTAAAAACATCATCAGCAAATATTTGTTTTCATTTCCTGATTTTGGTTTCCATTAGCGTGAGGGAGACCCACCGATGACATCCATGACTCGAACCATGCGTAACTCTGGGTAAGGCTCAAAATCAGTCTGCCTCCAGACGTCATCCAGGGTGTCTCTGCTCTGTTCCACCAGATCAGCAACATCAGACATAGACAAGCCATCAAGCCCACCATACTCCTGGTGGAAGGGCAATAAACAGATAGTGAGATGTGTTTGTTTTCAAAACTAACTGCAATGCAAAAAATATTAAATTATAGAGAAATTGTAAAACACTGATATAATGATATATCAAGCAAATACATTTCATATATCAAACTTTAATTCAGTTAGCAAACACTATGTAGGCATATTAAAAATACACAAAGTAAATCAAAAAAATTAATTATAATGAATAGTTTTTTTACCTTTTGTATGACTTTAAATTGGTCAGAGAAATACGTGGCCCGTTCTCTCAAGCTGTTCTTCTCTGCAGACTCAGACAAATCAGCCCAGTACTGAAACTCATCATTAGGACTCAGGATTCCTGCACATATTAAAAAGCAAAAACACATAAACGCTGTTCTTTTCATTCATAGGAATAAAATGCAGGAGGTATTTGCTAAGGCCTGTCCGGTCGCCATACAACCGGAGCAGGAGCTTGGTTCGCATTGCTGGCAATAAGTCAGACCTGTTCCCGGTGCATGTCGGACTTAGGCAGGGCTGCCCTTTGTCACCGGTTCTGTTCATTATTTTTATGGACAGAATTTCTAGTGGTTCGGGGACCACAGGATTACGTCTCTGCTTTTTGCGGATGACGTCCTGTTGGCTTCATTCGGCCAGGACCTCCAGCATGCGCTGGGGCGGTTTGCAGCTAAGTGTGAAGCAGCTGGGTTGAGAATCAGCTGACAAATTTACTGGGCAATCAACGTTCCTACCCTCACCTATGGTCATAAGCTTTGGGTCATGACCAAAAGGACAAGATTGTGGATACAAGTGGCTGAAATGAGCTTGCTCCGCAGGGTGGCTGGGTGCTCCCTTAGAGATAGGGTAAGGAGCTCCTGTCCGGGAGGAGCTGGGAGTAGAGTTGCTGCTCCTCAACAGGAGCCAGTTGAGGTGGCTCGGGCATCTGGTTTGGATGCCTCCTGGACGCCTCCCTGGGGAGGTGTACCAGGCATGTCCCACCGGTAGGACCCCGAGGTAGACCCAGGACATGCTGGAGAGACTATGTCTCTTGGCTGGCTTGGGGACGCCTTGGGCTCCCACTGGAAGAGCTGGAGAAAGTGTCCGGAGAGAGGGAAGTCTGGAGTTCTTTGCTTAGACTGCTGCCCCCTGAAATCTCAACCTTCCTTAAAAAGCTCTATTGTTGCTAGGGGGTCGAGATATGACTTCTTATGTCCTCAGAGAATTTCAGGGTCAGTCCCAGCTCAATTTGGTAAGAAGGGTAACATAGAAAGAGTAGGGCGTTCATCAATTTTATTGTTTTATGCTTTATTCAATGATTTATAACAGGTTGAACAAATAACACTACTAATTGGATTATATACATCTATATATTGATATATATTAATGTGTCACTGATCTGTCACAATTGAATGACAGATGTTTATCTGTGTTGTCAGAAATATAATCTAATAAAGTATGTCTTATATTTATACATACCAAGGACATCTTCATCCACACGACCCTTGACAGAAGGTTGTTCTTCAGACTGACGGACCACTGATCCCAAGCCAACTTCCAGTTCACTTAGCAACCCTGCTAGCTTAGGGTCAAATGCTGAGCGCCAGTGCTCATCCTGAGAGAAGGAAACACGGCAAATTAATCAATTAATGGGAAACAGGATATGGTTTCGAGAATGATTCAAAACACCAGCACAGGTTCACCTTTAGCAGAACAGGAGCAAAGACCTGTCTGACAGCCTGGTACAGGGTGTTGATGGGAGAGTCCAGCATGGACGACACCAGCAGGCTCTGGTGAAGGTTGTCTTCAGTGATTACTGTTGGATGTCGTTTGAAGAAAACCAACACCTTCTCTTTATTGTCCCCTGAAGTTTCGATCTGCCAACAGAGAGAAAACTGTAAGGAAATCATATCAATATACTACATATATGAAGAATTTATGTTGTATAAGTGGATGTACTGGAACTTCTATGTAGAATGACTATAATCAATCACCATATTAGTCCAATCATTGTGATAACACAGCATTGGAGACATTACCTTATTTGAAAGGTGAAGTTCGTTGTCATGACTACTAATGGACAGAACAAACTCATTGCCATCATCTAAGAAGTTATTCAACCCTGGGTCGTCAGCGAAAGATGGTGAAGGCTTTATTCCGTGAAAGTTCCCAGCTGTGGTGAGGATAAACTTCTTGCGAGCGTCTTCTGGACTGTGGGACATCTTTCAGCTAACTATAAAAAATAAACTTATTATACATACTATTGGACGAGGCAAATTACTAGTGATACATATACATGCAACAGTAAATTATGATCGCTGATTGTCATTATATGGAGCATGTCCACATCATCAGCTGCTCAATATAAACTTTACTCTTTCCATCGCACTGCTTGAATGCATCATAAGTTTAGTTACTGCAGCTATCTACATCTCGTGTAACTATCATCTTATCACAAATCCAGACTTCACCCGTTTTAACAGCAGATAAACATTAGTCAAACTACGTGTCCGCGCAGATTTCTAGGATCACAGTCTTTGCTCTAAAAGCTTTGTGTTGTTTAGCGTTGTTGATGTATGCACTAAACCAAACCCGTAACAGCGTGCATCGGGCCGCACTAGTAACCTACTGTATACTAAGAGGACAGTTTGTCGAGACAGCGTGGTTTAGCCTGCCTCGTTTGTTCGAGCTGCATCCTCTGTTTTCGTTAGCAACGCTATAGTGGACCGTCGAAGCTAACGCAGGCGACGTTTTGCAGGAGAGGAGCAGCGGCACCAGCTAGCCAGCGCGCGCGCTAGCTTACCGCCTCTAAACGCTTAGTGAGCAACTTCAGCTCGTTCACCCCATTTCAGTCTGCATGCAAACTAATAGAAACGTTGGTTTCATACCGGCTCGCCACCAACCTAGGAGTACTTGTAAACGTATTCTCAATCCATGGACAGAGGTTTTAGCCCGTGTTGCTGTGTGGCGTATTCTCTAAGATTATGCTCCGTTGTTGCCTGGCAACAGAGACAGTGTCGTGTACCACGTGACACGGCGTACGTAGGCTACGTAATTTCATACGCCTTTACTTATCAGCCGCATTTGACGTGCAGGGCATTTATATAATGCCGCTGAATACGAATGAATGGATGGATAGATAGTTGTTACAAATCACTAGGAATAAGGAGAATTGATTTGTTTGTCTTTTGTTTTTTTCTTTCTTCTATGATTAAGAGTCCTGTCCCTGCACCACATATCTGAAGACTGGGCATAAGAACCTGCGTGGGTGTTTTAACCCTTTATCTACTGACAAGTGGTTAAAGCATGCTAACATTAAATACGGTTATTTAATAGTTGAGTGCAGTTTAATGAGCATGATTATCTGTTAAAGTAACATTTGTCTCAAAAGTCATCACCAGGATCGAGCAACAAAGATCCATTACCACTCCATTACTTACATATTTCTCCATTACTCTGGAAGACGACTCCAACTGATGTATTTCCCGTGGGAGAAACTGAAAACAAAACATATTTTTCAAATAAAGGGATATTTATGGAAATCCCAGGAACCTTTTTGTGTGTTTCCCAAATATTGTAAGTGTAACTAAGTTCAAGAAATGCCACAGTTTGTGGCAGTTTATTTCCACTGCTTGTCCTTGAACATTACCTTGCTTTCCACCTGATTGGGATAAACCCCATCCTAAATATAGATATAGGTGAGCGCTTGTGTGCTCAGTGCTTCTTGGCCACAGCTAGTTTTCCCTTTAATCAGCGGAAAATACTGTGAGGTCAATGAAAGTTGAAAAGGAGAACTTGGACACTGCGGAAAGCCTTCACAGTAAAGACAACCACTGTGAGCTAACACTGCACAATGTTATCATGCACTGAGATTCACAAAGTCCTTTATCTTAGATTATCTCAGTGTTAAGTGATATGATTGCAAGCGAGTAATGAAATAGTATTCATCAATAGACTCTTAGACACTTTCAATATATATTGAAAACCAGAAGAGAAAAGATGCCATTTAAACAATCTAGACAACACATGAGTGCAAGAAATGAATTACACTTCACTTCAACTAAACACCAAAGGTTCTCAAAGTAAGGGAATGCACTGGTTCCAAGTGGAATCAGAAGCAAATCGGAAAATCAGAGACTGTGTTTACCCTCAGAAGGAAGCCTCTGTAGTAGTTGATGGCGAGGCCTTTTAAGTATAGTAAATTATAAACTTCCCTTTCTCTAGCCTGACCTTCTCTTGTTAGGGAGGC